>NW_019154085.1:101226538-101350654 GCF_002288905.1 Enhydra lutris kenyoni
TGGGAGGGAGACAAACCATAAGTGACTCTTAATCTCACAAAACAAACTGAGGGTTAATGGGGGGAGGGGGGTTGGGAGGGGGGGTGGGATTATGGACATTGGGGAGGGAATGTGCTATGGTGAGTGCTGTGAAGTGTGTAAACCTGGAGATGCACAGACCTGTACCCCTGGGGATAAAAATATATTATATGTTTATAAAAAATAAAATAAAAAGACTTAAATGGAAAGAATGGATCCAATAAATTACTGATGTAACAAAGGAAGTTTATTCTTATAAAAAAAAGTTTCAACTAATGATTAGTGACTAGTGAATTTGCCTTTGGAGAATCAGTGAGGTCTAATGACCCAACACAAGCATCATTTGGTTGGCAATGCAGAGTTAATCATTACTTTTAGCTTGGGAAATTTATTGTACATTTACTGGTTCTATAATAGCTTAATCCCACTACGTAGTACCCACATTTGTACCAATTCCCCACCAAGAACTTTTGCTATCCCTTTATACTTTTGTCTTTTTTATTTGCTTGGCCTATCATCCATGCTCAAGTCTTCCAGCTCAGTCTGCTACCCAAGCATTTGTCCTTCTGTCCACTTTTCTGTCACACATGCCTTCAGATTTGTATTGAGGACAGATTCACAACAGCTTCTATGAAAGTGTATTGAAATAACACAGTTAAAAATGATTTCTTTCGCTGCTGAGATGTAAGGTTCCCTGTTGTCAGTATTTGCATGAACTGAGACACCCAGATCTAATAGTGGAAGGAACATCTTTAAAGAGCCAGGCATGATGGGCACTGACATCCTAAAGCGAAAAATCTCTAGCATTTTCTCTGCATCACTAGGGCAAGATGCTTTCCATTATCTGGTTTCTTAGGCAGTTGAAGAAGGAAATGTCACTTTTTAAAAATGGTTATCTCCTTGCCTCCACACAAAATAGCCAGTTGTGGGCTTTTTGTATTTTTTTAAGAGAATTCCTTGTGGTGAATATTTCACCTCTGTAAAAATGTTGGAGCTGTGATAGAAGCAGGTTATTCTCAAACCACCAGTGAAATTAATGAGGTCTCCTCTCTGCCTGGCTCCTGCTCATCCAGGTTCCTGGTCCTAACAGCTTACCTTCCAAGCATGGCCTCTCCCTTCACTGTGTGCCTCTTGATTTTACCCTCCACAGAGTGACCAGAGTAACCTATCTCAAATATTCAGTAAATATACCAATTCTTGGTGACAACCTGGCATAAACATGGTATCATCCAGCAACTAAAAATTAAATTCCTAAAGTCAAAAGATTAGTTCCTCTTTAGACTATTCCCTTGTATAGCTCTAACTTCATGTCCTTACCACTGTATGCCTTAAACTTTACAGTCTACCAAGTACTGAGCTGTTTTGATTTCTTACACATAGCACAGAGTGAAAAACAGTACCTGCTTCTCAGGATTGTTTCAAAATAATATGTATAAAGAACTTAGCACTTAAGTGCCTCAAGGAAAGCCCTCAATAAAATGAGCTTTTGAAATTTAATTTTAGAGTTAATTCCATATGACTTTTTCCTCATGTTGGTTCTTCCTTCTCCATAGGCCCTCAACTTCCCAACACCCATCCCCTTTTTGGATTTTGTTAACTCTGGCCCCCCATGACAACTTTCACAAATCATCTCCTTGGAGAATAGATGCCTCTCCTCTGTGTGGTACCCCAGACTCATCTTTGTCATTGCTACATAAAGTCAGGCTTCTGAATGTTTTTCTCCATCTGTCTTTCCCATTGCTCTCATTGCTCTCTGGAGAACAAGAGGAAGGACTCACTCACTGCATTCTTGATATTTAGCATAATATTTAGCACCATAAATAGCACTTAATAAAAACTCTTATTTTTAACATAAGATACTACTAAAAAAAGGGTACCTTAATCATGCAAAGTCCACAATAAGAAAAACTAAAAATTATTGCCAAAATATTAATTAACTTATTACACAGTTTGGCAAGCATTGTTTTTTGTGTTTTTTGTTTGTTTTGTTTTGTTTTTGTTTTTTTACCAAAACAATGGCAAGCATTGTTTTTTGTGTTTTTCTGTTTGTTTTGTTTTGTTTTTTGTTTTTTACCAAGTGTCTACTCTGAAGCAGTGCAGAATCAAGTGTGACATACAAATGTTGTAGCGGCCCTTACATGGCCATTCTTTAGGTTCCAGGTGTTTTGAGATATTACTAGCTGTGAATTAAATCAGAGTATCAGAAATAAATAAATTCAAAATCTTGTAAAAAAAATCTGCTGCTTAAAACTGGGAATGGAAAGAGTCAAGAAATATAGACTACATTTTTAAAAAGCAAATAATAAATAAAAGAATGAAAAGTGTTGTTTATTGCAAGTAATGGAAAGGCTCTGGTTTAATCTCTGAAATACATTTAAAACGCATAAATAGGAAAGGATTGCATACTTCTGACCCAGTCTCATCAGATTGCCTGACTTGTTACTCTAGTAAATTGGATATCGGTTAATTGAATAGTTTATCAATCTGCAAACTGCATTCAAGTTCAGAGGCTCTTTAAAATGTAATCATTCTAGATAAATACGATTGCGGTTTTCATTTCAATTTTTGATCACATCACAGTAATATGGTATTTTCTCATTACATTTCACTATAGATCGTGCCCTGACATTATTTTCTAAACTTGCTTACAAATGCTTCTTTCATGGAATAGTCCTTACAAAATGTACATTTCGTTAAAGTGGGAACTGAGAGTGCTTTAGACTAGGTGGCATCCTTCCTAATCAGAAGCTATTTTGAAGTCATCAAAATCAGCCTGGGTCAATGGAATAAAAATCATGCAGAATAGCAGTCTTTAACTTGACCTTTGAAATGTTTTCATTTCCAAAGGTAAATTTAGTCATTGAGATCTTAAGATAATCACTTTTATTTTTTATTCCAATAAGGATAATACAGATGACTTTTCCAGCAAGATAAGAAAATATAGGGTGCCTCTTGGAAAATATTGGGTGCATCATATAAATTCAGGTTGTCATATTTGTTTATTTATTTATTTACTTACTTATTTATTTGAGAGAGAGAGAGAGCACAAGCATGGGGGAGCTGTAGAGGGAGAGGGAGAAGTAGGTTCCCTGCTGAGCAGGGAGCCCTATATGGGGCTTGATTCCAGGACCCTGGGATCGTGACTGAGCCGAAGGCAAAGGCTTAACTGAGCCACCTATGCACCCCCAGGTTATCATTTAAAAGAATATTAAATGTTACTGTTTGCAAAGAATTAGCAATGTGATTAGCAATATACACCTAAATTTGAAATGTTATTTCAATTAAATTTACCTTTCATTATTATAAAAAACTGAATAATATTAACATTAAAAATCAAATGTGTATTTTAATAAGTTAAAAAAATCACCAAGACTCTTATCCACTTCTCCTTGCATACATATGTATTTTTATGTATGTGTTCTTTCCTCTTTATTAGTCATAAGCCATTAATAAATATTATGCAACAAACCATAACAATCCAGTTATTCTCAATTGCATCAAAACCAAATTATAAATAGTGTCATAAAATTAACAATTTAAAAAATGTGCATTTTTTTTGAAGAAAACATTAAATCAAAAATTATAAAGGAGGAAGCCAATAGGTTAGACTATAAAATCTTTAAATACCTGTAAGGCAAAAGCAACGTTAAAATATCTTTCTCTGGTCAAAAGCTATAAACATTTGCTGCTCACCTGTCTTTCATTCGCTCCTTCCCAGTTTTCCCTGGTATCTTATTTTCCTTCAGGTATGCTCCCTGCCCCTACATAGCGCATTCGCTTTGAGAGAAGTTGATTTTACCTTTAAACCTAAGAGTGTGCCCTGATTTATTTAGTTGACTCAATACTTCTAATTATTTAGCAGCTGCAGTTATTAAGAGTGACCTAAGTCTGTCCAAACTAAGTTCAAGTCTTTTGTTTAGAACTCTAGGATAAAGATGCTCTCCCTTTCTCTTGAAAGCATGGAGGTTGATGTGATTTCTAGAACTCATAAAACCACTTTACAACAATGTGGACAGCCTGCCGGAGCACAAATGTGACCAATAAAAGAGAGGACATCTGAGAATTAAGGTAGAGATCTGATAAAAATGGTGGCTGAAATCTACTCTGCCTCTGGGTTTTTTTTGTTGTTGTTATGTGAACCAGTAAACTTCCAGTATTAATTTGCTATAGCTACTGTAACAAAACAAGGAGGGGTTTAAATTACAGAAATTGATAGCTGTACAGTTTTAGAGGCTAGAATTCTGAATTAAGATGTCAACAAACTGGGTTCCTTTGGAGGCTGTGAGGAAGAGTCTGTTGCATGCCTTTTGCCTAGCTTCTCGTGGTTCCAGCCATCATTGGTGGTTCTGGACTTGTAGATACATCATCCTGATCTCTACTTTTTCACGTGGTGAATTTTGCTGTGGAGGGCGGGGTACAGCTCAATCAATAACACTTTCCTTATTGTGAAAGCCACTTGCAGGTTTTTATTGTTACTGACAATTAAAATCACCCGAACTAAAGCCTAGGAAACCCTTATACACATGGTCATCTGCTAGTATTTGAAATTCCTAGTCAACCACAAAACAAGCCCTTTCATTTCCAAATTAAAAATCCTCTGAACAACAACAATGTCATTTTGGACTACATTTGCACTGGGATTCTTCCAAGGCTGTTTGAGCCTTAAGAAAATCTAGTTAACTGTTTCTATGTCCACACAGTGTGACCATAAATTTAACTCAGAAATTAACCCTCAACATTCCATACAAAAAGTGTAGTCTATGCCCCTTGCATAGGCAAATGGTTAGTATACCAACTACCGTCTGGGGAAAAAGTGAAGATGGAGAAAAGAAGCCCCAAACTTCAGTAGCTCAGTAAGACTCGTTTTTTACTCACTCATCCATTCAATGAGGAAGTTACTGGCTATCTTGGGAAACTCTACTAAGGTACTCAGGGATCCATCCTTTATCACCAAATTTAACTCATAACCTCCAGTCATTGTGTTACTTTCCTTAGGGTTGCTGCTACAAATTACTACAAACTTATTAATTTAAAATAGCGGAAATTTATTCTCTTCTAGTTCTGGAATTCAGAAATTCAAAATCAAAGCAGTGTTTTAGAGAAGTCATTCCTTGTCTCTCGTACTTTGCATTGCTGCTGGTAATCCTTGCCTTTTCTCAACATGTGACTGCATCATTCTAACCTCTGTGGCTGTCTTCACTGTCTTCTCATGGCCTTTCCTTGTGTGTCCTCTCCCCTGTGTCTGTTTCCCCTTTTTTTCTATTCTAACTTATTGGATTTAAGGCTCACCCTATTCAGGGTGATCACATCTGGAGATCCTTACCTTACTTACAGGTATGGAGATCCTTATTCCAAATAAGCTCACATACATCTTTTGGCAGCCACAGTTCAACCCACTGTAGTCATCATAGAAAAATATGAGATGACAGAGCCACACTGGATATAAACGTCATTTGCTTCTACTGGCCAGAAATACTTACAAGATAACTGAGAAATATACCTGTGTCTTGACAGCTGCTTCCCAGAATGAGCTCTAGGGTAGAGACTATACTATGCATGAAGAATTGTGGTCACCAGTTGGCCTTCTCTGCTATACACCTAAAAGTGGAGCTTAATCCCTCCTCTTCATGTTAGCACTGATATTCTGAAAGTGTTAATTTCTGTGTTCAGCATAAATAGATGATGAACTAAAGTAATATAAAATTATGAAGGAGAAAAAGCAAAGAGAGATGCTGCCATATGTAGTTATATAGAGCACCTGGGTAAAAGTTTGGGCTGCTACTAAGGATATCCAACAGGAGAGCACTTTGGAAGGCTTGTTATAGAATTGTCCTTGGAAATGTCTTCTGGTGAATTATCACACTGGAGACTTCTGTCTCCTCAAATGCAATAGCTTCAACTTGAGGTTCTTATTGATGTATACCCATTTATAGTATTATCCTTAAAATTTTCTACATTTTGTACTTCTAGCTGAATTGGTTATCTCCTCATTTCTTACTACATATAATTTTTCTGGGCTCCATATTAGTCCAAAGCCATACCTTATACTAAATTCTTTATAATCTTTTATTAGAAAAAAATTTAAAAATCATACCCTAGTGGTTTAGTAGATGTTACTGATTTTAATGGGTGACAGGTGATGATGGTGAATTCTCTAAAATACATGTATTTTATCCCAGTCTCCTCCTAGCATATGGAATTATTTTTGGCAGTTTTATAACTTGAAATTGAGCAAAGATTTAAATGTAAGACCTGAAACCCTAAAACTCTTAGAAGAAAACTTAGGGGGAAAGATCCTTGACATTGGCCTAGGTGATAATTTCTTGAATAAAGTCACAAAAAACAAAGGTAACAAAGACTAAAATAAATAAATGGGATCTCATTAAACTAAAGGGCTCTGCACAGCAAGGAAAATGATCAATAAATTGAAAGGCAACCCATTGAATGGGGGAAAATATTTACAGACCATCTGCTAAGGGACCAATATATAAAATATAGAAAGAACTCACAGAACTCAATAGCAAAAATGTGAACAATCCAATTAAAAATGGGCAGAGGATGTGAACAGACATTTTTCCAATGAAGATATACAAATGGCTAGCAGGTATAAGAAAAGATGCTCACCACCACTAAAAATCAGAGAGATACAAATCAAAACCAGTAGATAAATAAGTTCTGGAGATCTAAGGCACAACCTAGTAATTGAAGCCAACAATACCATATAATAAAATTCAACATTGCTAAAAGACTAAATCTTAACTATTCTCAACACACACAAAAAAATGATAAATATTTGAGATGATAAAGATGTTAGTTAATGCTACTGTGTTGATTATATTGCAATATATAAATGTATCAAACCAATGCAGCATATACCTCCAATTTACACAGCATTATATATCATTTATAGCTCTTTATAAACATACATTACTGAGGGAGTTAATTTGTGACTGCAGTGTCTTAGCTATCATGCTTTAAAAATATTTTGTGTCCAAATTCGTTCTTTTGGGACATACTTTAACATGATGCAAATTTTATTTTTATCTTTATTTTTAATTTTTAAAATGATTTTATTTATTTATTTATTAGAGAGAGCGAGCAAGCATATGAGCAGGGTGGGGGAGGGGCCGAGGGAGAACAAGAGGGAGAAGCACATTCTCTGCTGAGCAGGCAGCTGGATGGACATGGCACTGTATCCCAGAATCCAGAGGTCATGACCTGAGAGGAAGGCAGAAGCTTAACAACTGAACCTCTCAGGTGCCCTTATTTTTACTTTTTAAAACATATCAGTTAAGAATATTTCTTTTAGTTCAAGATAGATTCCCTAATCAATATTTAAAATCTTGTAATATGTTTCCCCCTATTTACACCTCCAGGAAAATGAAAGTACAGTAATAGAGCACCAATTGTTGTAGAAAAATGAGTGCTTTAATGATTGCTAATCTTAGCCTGTTCATTTACAAATGACATGAAATGAAATATGAAAAGTGGCAATAACACTTTTTTCACCAGTTTTGTGGTTAGTAGTGATTTTATTTTTTGTAAAAAAAGAATTGCAATGAAATTTGATGACTCTAAAAAAATAATAAAAAGAAAAGAAAAAGTTACTCTAATTTTATATAGCTGCCATTCAGTAGAGGACTGACCAGACTCCTGTCCCTTCCTTATTTTGTGGTAGAAAATGATGAATGCCATCTTTGTATTAAGTTCTTAGAATTCTTGAGCAATTGAAATGCATTAAAAGAAACTCATGAAGAAAAATTAGTGATCCTAAAAGTAAGAAGGGATTTACAAAAATACTGACCATATTGTACATTTAGTTTGTGGAGGAAAACCTAACAACAATATAAGGATTATAAACAGGTAAATAACACCATCAGTTTTGCCCTTTAGTGATATGACTCTGGTAGAAGTTGAAGAGAAGGAAGAGAGTATTGGAAAAGGTTGTAAGGTATGAAACTTGGGTTTGTTTACAAATAAAAAAAATTCCCTTAATTTGATAGCAAATGTAGAAGGTTAAGTTAATTATCAGAGTGGTGGACGTCACCTCAATCAGTCCCAGTAAGTGGATAGCGAGTTTTCTAGGTCTCTGATTGGGTGGAAGCGGGAATATTGCCGCCATTTCACTGCTCTGGAGAATATACAGAAAGCAAGGAAGGCTTCTTTTGTTGCGGGACAGTCCACGGGCGTAGATTACACATGTTAAATGTAATGAATCCATGGGACATCCAAATGAACAGTAGACAAGCAGTAGGATCTTTTCCAGTTCTAAAGTTACAGGCTGGTTCTTAGGACATAATTCAGAAGAATGTCCAGTAGTGGTCCAAGAGTAAGAAGTGGCATAAACATATTGGCAGAGCATTTTATAAGGTTATATAGAAAAACGTTACCTTTCAATTTTTATTTTACTTGGTATACAAGTCAAATGTACAGCTGTTTTTTTTTTTTTTAAGATTTTATTTATTTATTTGACAGAACAGAGAGAGAGAAAGGGAACACAGGAAGAAGAGTGGGAGACGAGAAGCAGGCTCCCCACTGAGCTGGGAGCCTGAAGCAGGCCTTGATCCCAGGACCCTGGGATCATGACTTGAGCCGAAGGCAGTCGCTTAACCAACTAAGCCACCCAGGTGCCCCAAATGTACAGCTTTTTGAAGATCCTTTCTCCAGACTCACTGGCTGAAAAAATTCTGGACTATAGGGACTTTTCAGTAATCTTCTTAGATGATTCCGACAGGCTGTCAGGTTTGTCAGCCACGGGTGTAGGGCCATTTTCCCTAAACTTTGATCTGAGAAACAAGTGTGGGGATATACTTAACTGATCTTCCAAAAACAAAGTGATCGGTCAAGCAAGCTTATGAAATGCCATATATAAAATCTCTTTCTTAGAGTTACAAATAAGCATGAGCTTGGTAAACAAATAAGAATTCTGTTTAATGTGTTTAAATGTTAAACTTCATTTTAAAAAGGACAATTTTTCTTCATATCTCTTGGTATCTTTGGAATAGTTGTTGTTGTTGCTGTTTTTTAACCTTAACACAGACCTGGAAAATACTGTTTTGGATACAATCATCATGTTGTATACTTTAAAATTACACCATGTTATAGGTCAATTATATCTCAACAAAGCTGGAAAAAATAAATTACAGATGTAAAAGAAATGTCCTCTTCTTGAGATTTTATGGTTTTGAGTTTTACATTTAGGTTTGTGAGCTATGTTGAATTTATTTTTATATATTATGTGAAGTATAGATCAAAGTTTTCCTTTTGTATATGTGTATCCAATCATTCCAGCATCAGTTTTAGGAAAACAAACAAACAAAAAAACCTTTCTGTATTGAATCATATTTTAGCTTTGTAAAAAATTATTGTCTATATATATGTGATTATCATATTATTTATTAACATGGCAGATTACATTAATGGGTTTCCTAATAGTGAACAAACTGTGCCTTTCTGAAATAACTTCCACCTGTTCATTACATATTATTTTATTAACACAGATTTGGATTTTTTGCTAACATCTCATTTAGCTTTGTCATTAATATTCATGAAAGGCATTGGTCTGCATTTTGAATTTTGTGCTCTCTTTATCTAACTCTCAATGAGATATTTGATTTAGAAAACATGGAAAAGTTTTTATTAATTTTCAAAGACTACAAATTTTGTATAGACTTAGAATATGTATTCCTTTTGAAGGTTTGGGAGAGGCCCCATGTGAAAGCATCTCAGTCTAGCACTTTTTGGTGAGGTAATCTCATTATTTTTTTTTCTTTTTTATGGATTTTAAAAGTGTCTTTTCCTCATTGAGCATTTGTGATAAACAGGATTGTGCCAGCAAATATTCCAGTCATCTAGACTTCCAATTTTGTTTTGTTTTTATATTTTATTTTTATTTTTTTAAAGATTTTATTTATTTATTTATAGACAGAGATCACAAGTAGGCAGAGAGGCAGGCAGGGGAGGGGGCGGGGGGAAGCAGGATCCCCGCTGAGCAGAGAGCCCAATATGGGCTCAATCCCAAGACCCTGAGATCATGACCTGAGCTGAGGGCAGAGGCTTTAACCCACTGAGCCACCCAGGCGCCCCTTATTTTATTTTTTTTATTCTGTTCAGTTAGCCACTGTATAATACATAACTAGTCCTTGACTCAGTGTTCAATGATGCACTTTTTAAAAAATTAATATATAATGTATTATTAGTCCCAGGGGTACAGGTCTGTGAATCATCAGGTTTACTCACTTCCCAGCACTCACCATAGCACATACCCTCCCCAATGTCCATAACCCAACCACACTCTCCCTACCCTGCTCCCCACGGCAACCCTCAGTTTGTTTTGTGAGATTGTCTCTTAAAGTTTGTCTCCCTCCCGATCCCATCTTGTTTCATTTATTCCCTTCCCTACCCACCAAACCCCCCACTTTGCCTCTCAAATACCTCATATCAGGGAGATCATATGATAATTTTCTTTCTCTGATTGACTTGTTTCGCTCAGCATAATACCCTCTAGTTCCATCCACACTGTTGCAAAAGGCAAGATTTCATTTCTTTTAATGGCTGCATAGTATTCCATTTTATATGTATATACCACTTCTCCTTTATCCATTCATCTCTTGATGGACATCTAGGTTCTTTCAATAGTTTGACTATTGTGGACATTGCTGCTATAAACATTCAGGTGCATGTGCCCCTTCAGATTACCACACTCATATCTTTAGGGTAAATACCCAGTAGTGCAATTGCTGGGTCATAGGGTAGCTCTATTTTCAACTTTTAGAGGAACCTCCATGCTGTTTTCCAGAGTGGCTGCACCAGCTTCATTCCCACCAACAGTGTAGGAGGGTTCCCCTTTCTCCGCATCCTCTCCAGCATCTGTCGTTTCCAAACTTGTTAATTTTAGCCATTCTGACTGGTATGAGGTGGTATCTCATTGTGGTTTTGATTTGTATTTCCATGATGTGGAGCACTTTTTCATGTGTCTGTTGCCCATCTGGATGTCTTCTTTGCAGAAATGTCTGTTCATGTCTTCTGCCCATTTGTTGATTGGATTATTAGTTCTTTGGGTGTTGAGTTTGATAAGTTTTTTATAGATTTTGGATGCTAGCCCTTTATCTGATATGTTGTTTGCAAATATCTTCTCCCATTCTGTCAGTTGTCTTTTGGTTTTGTTAACTGTTTCCCTTGCTGTGCAAAATCTTTTGATCTTGATAAAGTCAAATAGTTCATTTTTACCCTTGTCTCCCTTGTCTTTGGCGATGTTTCTAGGACTAAGTTGCTGTGGCTGAGGTTGAAGAGGTTGCTGCCTGTGTTCTCCTCAAAGATTTTGATGGATTCCTTTCTCACATTGAGGTCTTTCACCCATTTTGAGTGTATTTTTGTGTGTGGTGTTAGGAAATGGTCCAGTTTCATTTTTCTGCATGTGGCTGTCCAATTTTCCCAACACCATTTGTTGAAGAGACTGTCTTTTTTCCATTGGATGTTCTTTCCTGCTTTGTCAAAGATTAGTTGACCATAGAGTTGAGGGTCTATTTCTGGGCTCTCTATTCTGTTCCATTGATCTATGTGTCTGTTTTTGTGCCAGTTCCATACTGTCTTGATGCTAACAGCTTTGTAATAGAGATTGAAGTCCGGAATTGTGATGCCACCAACTTTGGCTTTCCTTTCCAACAATCCTCTGGCTATTCGAGGTCTTTTCTGATTCCATATTAATTTTAGGATTATTTGTTCCTTTTTTAAAAAATTAATGGTATTTTGATAGGATTGCATTAAAGATGTAGATTGCTTTAGGTAGCATAGACATTTTTATAATATTTGTTCTTCTGATCCATGAGCATAGAATATTTTTCCATTTCTTTGTGTCTTCCTCAGTTTCTTTCATGAGTACTTTATAGTTTTCTGAGTATAGATTCTTTGCCTCTTTGGTTAGGTTTATTCCTAGGTATCTTATGGTTTTGGGTGCAGTTGTAAATGGGATCAACTCCTTAATTTCTCTTTCTTCTGTCTTGTTGGTGTATAGAAATGCAACTGATTTCTGGGCATTGATGTTATATCCTGACACTTTACTGAATTCCTGTACAAGTTCTAGCAGATTTGGAGTGGAGTCTTTTGGGTTTTCCACATAAAGTATCATACCATCTGCAAAGAGTGATAGTTTGATTTCTTCTTCGACAATTTGGATGCCTTTAATTTCTTTTTGTTGTCTGATTGCTTAGGCTAGGACTTCTAGTACTATGTTGAATAGCAGTGGTGATAATGGACATCCCTGTCGTGTTCCTGACCTTAGAGGAAAAGCTCTCAGTTTTTTTCCTTCGAGAATGATATTCACTGTGGGTTTTTCATAGATGGCTTTGATGATATTGAGGTATATACCCTCTACCCCTACACTTAGAAGAGTTCTGATCAAGAAAGGATGCTGTACTTTTTGAAATGCTTTTTCAGCATCTATAGAGAATATCATATGGTTACTGTTCTTTCTTTCATTAATGTATTGTATCACATTGATTGATTTGCAGATGTTGAACCAACCCTGCATCCCTGGAATAAATCCCACTTGGTGGTGTTGAATAATCCTTTTAATGTACTGTTGGATCCTATTGGCTAGTATTTTGGTGAGAATTTTAGCATCTGTGTTCATCAAAGATATTGGTCTGTAATTCTCTTTTTTGATGGGGTCTTTTTCTGGTTTTGGGAACAAGGTAATGCTGGCCTCATAAAATGAGTTTGGAAGTTTTCATTCCCTTTCTATTTTTTGGAACAGTTTCAGGAGAATAGGAATTAATTCTTCTTTAAATGTTTGGTAGAATTCCCCTGGGAAGCCCTCTTGTTTGTTGGGAGATTTTTAATGATTGCTTCAATCTCCTTACTGTTTATGGGTCTGTTCAGGTTTTGTATTTCTTCTTGGTTCAGTTGTGGTTTATACTCTCCAGGAATGCATTCAGAGTTTATACTCTCCAGGAATGCATCCATTTCTTCCAGATTGTCCAATTTGCTGGCATATAGTTGCTCATAATATGTTCTTACAATTGCTTGTATTTCTTTGGTGCTGGTTGTGATCTTTCCTCTTTCATTATTGATTTTATTAATTTGGGTCCTTTCTGTTTTCTTTTTGATAAGTCTGACCAGGGTTTTATCAATTTTGTTAATTCTTTCAAAGAACCAGCTCCTGGTTTTGGTGATCTGTCCTACTGTTCTTTTGGTTTCTATTTCATTGGCCTCTGCTCTGATCTTTATTATTTCTCTACTCCTGCTGGGTTTAGGCTTTCTTTGCTGTTCTTTCTCCAACTCTTTTAGGTGTAGGGTTAAGTTGTGTATTTGAGACCTTTCCTGTTTCTTGAGAAAGGCTTGTATTGCTATATATTTCCTCTCAGGACTGCCTTTGCTGTGTCCCACAGATTTGGAACAGTTGTGCTTTCATTATCATTTGTTTCCATGAGTTTTTAAAATTCTTCTTTAATTTCCTGGTTGAGCCATCTATTCTTTAGTAGGATGCTCTTTAGGCTCTAAGTATTTGGGTTCTTTCCAACTTTCCTCTTGTGATTGAGTTCTAGCTTCAGAGCATTATGGTCTGAAAATATGCAGGGAATGATCCCAATCTTTTGGTACCAATTGAGACCTGACTTGTGACCCAAGATGTGATCTATTCTGGAGAATGTTCCATGTGCACTAGAGAAGAATGTGTATTCTGTTATTTTATGATGGAATGTTCTGAATATATCTGTGATGTCCATCTGGTATAGTATGTCATTAAGGTCTTTATTTCCTTGTTGATCTTTTGCTTGGATGATCTGTCCATTTCAGTGAGGGGGGTGTTAAAGTCCCCTACTATTATTGTATTATTGTAAATGTGTTTCTTTGATTTTGTTATTAATTGGTTTATATAGTTGGCTGTTCCCATGTTAGGAGCATAGATATTTAAAATTGTTAGATCTTGTTGGACAGACCCTTTGAGTATGATATAGTGTCCTTCCTTATCTCTTATTATAGTCTTTGGCTTAAAATCTAATTTATCTGATATAAGGATTGCCACCCCTGCTTTCCTCTGATGTCCATTAGCATGGTAAATTGTATTTCACTCCTTCACTTTAAATCTGGAGGTGACTTTGGGTCTAAAATGAGTTTCTTGTAGACAGCATATTGATGGGTTTTGTTTTTTATCCATTCTAATACTCTGTGTCTTTTGATTGGGGCATTTAGCCCATTTACATTCAGGTTACTATTGAGAGATATGAATTTAGTGCCATTGTATTGCCTGTAAGGTGACTGTTACTGTATATTGTCTCTGTTCCTTTCTGGTCTACTACTTTTAGGCTCTCTCTTTGCTTAGAGGATCCCTTTCAATATTTCCTGTAGGGCTGGCTGGTATTTACAAATTCTTCAATTTTTGTTTGTCCTGGAAGCTTTTTATCTCTCCTTCTATTTTCAATGATAGCTTAGCTGGATACAGTATTCTTGGCTGCACGTTTTTCTCATTTAGTTCTCTGAATATATCATGCCTGTTCTTTCTGGCCTGCCAGGTCTCTGTGGATAAGTCTCCTGTCAATCTAATATTTTTATCATTGTATGTTACAGACTTCTTGTCCTGGGCTGCTTTCAGGATTTTCTCTTTGTCACTAAGACTTGTAAGTTTTACTATTAGATGATGGGGTATGGACCTATTCTTATTGATTTTGAGGGGTGTTCTCTAGTGCCTCCTGGATTTTGATGCCTGTTCTCTTTGCCATATTAGGGAAATTATCTACTATAATTTGCTCAATATACCTTCTGACATTCTCTCTGTCTTCTTCTTCTGGAATCCCAATATTTCTAATATTGTTTCATCTTATGGTATCACTTTTCTCTTGAATTCTCCCCTCATGGTCCAATAGTTGTTTGTCTCTCTTCTGCCCCGCTTCTTTATTCTCTGTCATTTGGTCTTCTATATCACTAATTCTCTCTTCTGCCTCATTTATCCTAGCAGTAAGAGCCTCCATTATTTATTGCACCTCACTAATATCTTTTTTTGTTTGTTTGTTTTTTAATTTCAGCTTGGGTAGATTTTAGTTCTTTCATTTCTCTAGAAAGTGCTTTTATTTCTTTAGGAGGGTTTCTCTAATATCTTCCATGCCTTTTTCAAGCCCAGCTACCACCTTGAGAATCATCATTCTGAACTCTAGATCTGGCATATTACCAATGTCCATATTGATTAGGTCCCTAGCTTTGGTAGTGCCTCTTGTTCTTTATTTGGTGAGTTTTTCCACCTTATCATTTTATCCAGATAAGAATATATGAACAAGAGAATAAAATACTAAAAGCATTGCAAAGACCCCAGAAAAATATATGCTAACCAAATCAGAAGAGACCCCCAAATCAGGAGGAGAAAAGGGGATAAAAAGAAGTTTAAAAATTAATTAATATAAAATTTTTAAATTTTTTAAATTTAAAAATAGATTAAATTAAATTTAATTTAAAAAATTAAAAAGTTTGATGAATAGAACAGAGCCACCCACTCGATTTTGGTTGTATTTTGGTCCCTTAGAAGAGACTACCTCCCAAAATTTTAAAGACAGAAAAACTTATATATATACAAAAATAAGGGTAAACATGATGAAGGGATGGAATATGACTGTAAAGCTGAAAATTAAAAAAAAAATTCTAAAAAAGGAATTGATAAGGTAAGTTGGTTGGAAAAAGAAAGAAAAAGAAAGTGGAGGGAATTTGTTCAGGCTGGAGACTAGAACAAAGCTCTTTGTTAGAGTTAGGGTATATTTTGATCTATTAGAAGAAATTATATCCCAAAAACTTTTTAGAAGAAAAAAACCATATATGTATACACAAAATAAAGTTAGATACAATAAAGGATAAAGTATGACTATAATGATGAAGTTTTAAAAAGATTTGTTTTTAGAAAGGTATTGTCAAGATAAACTAGTTAAAAATGGTTAAAAGAAGAAAGAGGAAAAGTTAAAAATTAGAATAAGAAAAAGATAAAATTAAAAAAATTTAATTAACTTTGCAAGACTAAAGAATCATGGGGAGAAAGCCATGAATTCCATGCTTTGCTTTCCCCTCCTCTGGAATTCCACTGTTCTCCTTGATCACGAGCTTGGTTTTAACTAGATGTTCTTGCTAATCTTCTGGGGAGGGCCTGTTGTAGTGTCGCAGGCAGAATTGCACCACTCTTACCAGGGCCTGAGCTAAGTAATCTGCTTGGGTTCACTCTTAGGAGCTCTTGTTCTCTGAACACTTTCCATGGAGCTCTGGAGGACGGGAATGAAAATGACAGCCTCCCAATCTCTGGCCCAGAGGAGTTGAGAGCTCGGGGCCACACTCCTCAGTGCGCCCTTGGAGAAAAGTGCTCAATCACTCCCATCTCCCTGGTCTCCGGCTGCACTCTGAGCTCATCTGGCCTGTGACTAAGCGTTTCTGTCTCTGGCACACAGCCCTGCCTGGAGTCTCCAAACCCAGCAGATTCCTGCCTCCAGAAGGAAGGTGGGTCTCCCCAGATCTGCCACTTGTGGGGTCCCTGCTCAAAGCACAGTGGTCTGATTCTGCCACAGATCACAGTTTAAGGTAACCCCAAGCTGAGAGCTCACTCTTCTGCTCCGTCTCTGTAGCTGGCTTCCTCACTCTAATACCTGCAAGCTCTGCTACACTCAGACACCCCCGATCCTTCTGTGACCCCAAGGGACCTGAGACCATGCTGTCCCCGTGAGGGCTCCACCCCCACTTAGCCTCTGGAGTGATGTCCCTCAGTGGACCAGACTTCTAAAAGTTCTGATTTTGTGCTCCATTGCTTCATTGCTCCACTGCTTGCCAGGAGCCAGCAGTCTATCTTCCCATCACTTTGGATTCACTTCTCCACAGGTCCTACCTTTCAGAAAGTGGTCGATTTTCTGTTTCTAGAATGATTGCTCTTCTTCTCTTCAATTTCCTGTTAAGTTTGTAGGTGTTTGGAATGGTTTGATAACTATCTAGCTGAACTCCTGTGACCTGACGTCATCTCAGTCGGCTACTCCTCCATCATCTTGATTCCTTCAATTTTGTTTTTACAGAGATCTTCACAATGTTCCATTTAAATTTTTTTCTACTTTCATGTACATATCATACTTGTCATTCTTTATATTAGATGTTTGTGCTTTCTTCTTTCTTATCTGATATGTTGCTCTATTTTAGTTTCTTTTTTTAATATATCAATTGAAATACTGTATCCTATTTTCTTCTTCAATGACTTCTTTCTTATCTTTAGTATTTCTAATGCTTTCCTTTGGTTCACTTTTTTGTTCTTTTTTGTAGTTTTTTGAGTTGAGAATTCTCTTATTTTTAATCTTTCACTTTTATTAAGAGATGTATCTAAGGTTATGCTGTTTCTTCTTATGACTGTTTTAAGTGTATCCACGGTTGTATATATGTTATTTCACTACTTTAATTCTTGTCCACATCTGGAATTTCAGTTCATATTTCCCTTTTCACTGAACAGTCATTTAAAAGAATACTTTTTGATTTATTATTGTTGTTGTTATTGTTTTTAATTTCCAGTTATTCTAGGTTTTTGAAAACTTTGTTCAATTTTTTTTTTAATTTTCCTACATTGTGACCAGTGTGTTTTAAACTATTTGTTCCTTATGAAGTGTACCAAAGCATTTGTGTATGTGTCGTGTGTGGGCATGTGAGTGAGACCTAACAAGTGGTCCATTTCTGTGAATACTCCCATGCCTGAGAAGAGATGGAATCTCTTTTCTCTTACATATCCATTGGACCTAGTCAGCTAGTCATGTTTTTTAGAGCCTCTATATTCTTACTTGTTCTTACTCTGTTGGTTTGCTTTGTACTCAGAATGGTATGTTAAAATCTATTACAAGCTTCTTTCTGTGTCTCCTTACATTGCCTCTAGTTTTTGCTTCATAAACATTTTTTTTTTTTGCTGTTTGATTCACATATATTTATAACTTAATTGTTGTGAATTAAGGCTCCTTAGATTAAAAAATTTTCTGGAGCACCTAGGTTCCTCAGTTGGTTAAACCTCTGACTCCTGATTTCGGCTCAGGTCATGATCTCAGGGTTGTGAGATGGAGCCCTGCATTGGACTCCTTGCTCAGCAGAGAGTCTACTGGGCTTCTCTCTCCCTCTCCCTCTGCCCCCAGCCCACACACTTTCTCTTTAAAATAAATAAATAAATCCTTTTAAATAGACTCTCATTTCCTATGTTTATTGTTTTTTGGCTAAATTCTCTTCTGTCTCATATCAGCTTTCCACAGCTTTCTCTCTGTGCCTTTAATTCTATTTAACTCACATAGCTTTACCCATTTGTTCATTTTAGCTTTAAAATGAACTTTGTTTTAGGTGTTTTTCTTCTATACAGCATATAATTAAATCTTGTTTTTGAGCTGAACTACATTTTTTTTTTTGTAGGAGAGTTAAGCCTTTATACAACTATGGCTATTGCTTCTATTTTAGTTCCTATTTTGCTGTATTGTCTTATGTTATGTTATAATTAATATGTGGGTTTTGTTTCCGTAGACATAAGGTTAAATATAAGCTCTCTTCCATTGTTTCACTTTTCCTTTTAGGGATTCCAGTTATATCCCTGTGAGATCTTTGCTTGTCATGCTTTCATCATCTGTTTTCTGAACTTTTTTCTTTTTTAAATCCCATCTTAATTCCTTTGCCATATTCCTTTCTTTAATTTTTTTTTTACTTGTTTTATAGTTTAAGACAGGTCTATTTCATTGTTTCCTTTTTCAGATACTCTATATGTATGTTACATTCTTGCTCATCTTCCTTTCCATCAGCTTTCCTTCTGACTTTCAATTTTTTTTCCTTTATCCTTTTTTATTCTTTTGGCTTATTGCCAGCTTTCTTTAATGTTTCCTATTTGAATTCAAATCTGTTTTCTCTTGGGTACCTTATAACTTAATTTTTCTTTCTTCCTTATTCTTTTTCCTTTCTTTCTTAATGCTTTGTGTTTTTTAATCATTTTGCCTTTTTAAACAATTTTTTCCTCTACAACAATAGCAGGAATGATCTTTATTTTATTTTCCTCCTCCTCTTCTTCTTTGTATATTTAATGCATCTTGTTAAAGATCAGTTTGGAATTATTATTTTGGAGGATCTTTATTCCTTTATCCTTCTATTGTAGTATGATTAACGTAAAATGTTATAATAGTTTCAGGTGAACAACATATCAATTCCACAATTCTGTGCATTACTCAGGGCTCACCAGGATACTTGTAGTCACCATCTGTCACCAAGCAACATTATTACACTATTATTGACTGATTGCCTATGCTGTACTTTTCATCTTTGTGGCTTATTTATTTTATAACTGGAAGTTTGTACTCTTCAATTCCCTTTATCTATTTCACCCACCCACTGTCTTGCATACCTTATACCTTACATTAGTCTGTGAGGGCTGCCACAACAAAGTCCCACAGATCCTGTGGCTTAACAGAAATTAACTTTCTTATACTTTTGGAGTAGTACAAGTTTACTTTTGGACTTTGAGAAGTCTTGAGATCAAGATGTCAACATATTTAGTTTTCATTTAAAGCACAGTGGATTTTTTGTTTGTTTGTTTGTTTGTTTTGCAAAACATAAAGTTGTCTTTGTTATTATAGAACATTTGAAAACTATGGTGAATTTAAAGAACCCCACTGTCCAGAAATAGCTGTCATGAAAATGTTGCTACTTCCAGAGATTTCATGTGCTCTTATCCCACAGCACCTTTTGAAACAAAAATTAGGACATGCTAAATGTAGTGCTTTTTTAAAAATCCTGCTTTTTTCCATTTGACATTATATTAGGCATATTTTTCAAGAAAGAATATATATTTTAAAATTTGATCTATAAATAGTATATATTTTACTACTATGTATCATAATTTATTTAACTTTTCTCCTTTTTATTGAAGATAGAAACTTAGATTTTTCACAGTTTCAAGTAACACTGTGATGAACAAGTTCCTATACCAAATTCTTATGTATCTATGATAATTTTTAGTTCATACATACCCAGAAGTGGAGCAGCTGCCTAGAATTTGATTTCGGTACAAAAGATCTAGGGGTACTAAGGTGGCTTAGTAGGTAGAGTATGCTACTGTTGATCTCGGGGTTGTGAACTCAAGTCCCGTGTTGGGCGTAGAGCTTACTTAAAAAATAAAAAAAAAGAAAAAGAAATTAAAGATTTAAATAATAAGTGTCAAGTAACAGGACTCCATTGTATCAGGAGGAGGAATAATTTTACCTGGGCCACCTTCCATGACTAGGATGGTAGTCAGAAAACGCTGGGCCCTAGTTACTTTTTCTACTCAGTGTTGGATTTAAGACACCTGCTGCTAATATCCTTACCCTAGTCCTGGCTCACTAACCAGTCCACCTTCCACTTTCCCTCTTTAAAAGTTCTTGGTTGCCTCACATTTTTTCTTAGGGTTTATAACTGTACTTAGTGGAAAAGAATAGTGGAAATTGGTCCATATGACCTCTAGCAGACTAGAAGTTTCTTCACATCTTTTAACTAATTATTCCTTAACTTATATATATGCTATACTTTTTCTTGTGCCTGTCTTGAATACAAGAACATTATCTCACACACATTGCAGCTTATGTCATAGAAAGAATTGCTTCATTTATAAAAACAATTAACTTCTTAAGACATAAAACTGTGTTTTCATCTTTGTTTTTTTTTCTAATTTACCTTTAAGAAATAAGAACATGAAGACTTTTGCTCCAGAACATAGCATAGAAGTGTGATAATTTAAGTAATCTGGCAGTACTTTGATGCTGTTCTTTAGAGAGGATATTTTCTATCAAGTGTCAAGGGCTTATTAACTCTAAATGGAATAAAATATTTTCTGCTTTTTTTCTGTTTGCCTTGCCTCCTGGGGCTATTGCAGTTCTCCAAAGTTTCCAGTTTGAAATATCTCTGCAGAATGAGTAAAAGGATACAATATTCAGGGCTTATCTCTTTCCTGCTCCTTTTCTGGCTTTCAGATGAAGCCTTCAGCAAACTCCAGTCCTTCTTTACACTTCCCTTGACCAGAGTCAGAGAGTGACCCACTGTGCATAATATGAAGATGTCTGGAAACAGCATTTATGATGCTCCGTGTGCAAGGTGGAGGTGTCTAGCACATTTCATTTGGGGGAGAATGGTGTAGTGGAAAGAACATGAGTTTGGGAGGTTGAAAACAACCTGGTTTTCTAAGATCTACTTCTTACTAGCTATATGACATTTTCCAAGATTTTCAAACCTCAGTTTCCCCACCTGTAAAATGGAGAATATTATCCTCCATTTTGGAGGAAAGATTGATGTAAGAAAAAGGCCATATGCACAGGATGGATTTAATAGATACAACTATAATGGCTGTTTGCAAAACCACAGGAAAGACATACATTCAGAATAACCTATTAGAGTTGCCAACATGCCTTCCTAAATTTCTTCTGCTGAGGTCTGTTCGGTGCTTAACACTTCTCATTTGCCTTAGCAAAACAGAGCCTGAGTAAGAATCCTGCCCTGTGCCCAATGGTCCATGAGCTAGTATTTGTTTATTCATACCAATCATACTTTTTCTTCTCCCTTGGTATGTTGTCAGATGAAATTTTCAGAGAGAACTATGTATGTCCAACATTCACGCTTTCTTTGCAATGCACACTTAAAACTTACAAATGGGGATGCCTGGCTGGCTTAATCAGTGGAACACGTGACTCTTGATCTCAGGGTTGTGAGTTTGAGCCCCACATTAGGTGTAGAGATAACTTAAAAATAAAATCTTTTAAAAAATAAAGTAAAATGAGCTCTGGTTTTAAAATAAATAAGCAAGTAAACAAACAAACCTATGCATCTCATTACCTTCCTCCCTATCCAACTTAGTTATACAGTCCCCATTAAAGACAGGAAACACATCTCAAAACAAACTTTATAAGAATTTTGAAAATTGGTGCATTTCATACATTTCAAGAGTAAAATAAATATAGGCAATTGGTGCTTTATTATTATTTTTTAATGAAAACTTTACTAAGATGGTTCTACTTTATGCATTGGAGATGACCAAAGAGACATCTGTTTGAGTTTTGGAAGGTAGACATCACGTGACAGACCTTCCTCTCAGAAGGTTGAGTGAAAGGCCACAGAGGTGCTGGTGAGTTCCAGCTTGCCCTGGCTCACTTCACTTCCCATCCAACTGTTCCTAACTTCCAGCTCTGTTGGCCAACAGTCATCCCAAGCATACCACCAGGTATAGGAACAACAACCTTAGCATCAGCACTCTCTCCATCAGCACTCTCTCCATCAGCACTCTTCTGTGGTCAAAACCTTGACAGCTGGATACACCCAGCTCACCAGCCTTCCCCGACAAGCTCTGACTTTTCCACCTTCTCAAAGTTTAACAGAGCTGGTTAGGGACTTTTCTCTCATTCTCCAGCTCCCCTGGGCTCTTACTTCCCAAATGGGTATCTCAGTTGTGTTACCCCTAGTTCCTCTCAGAGGTCAATGTTCTATGGTAGTCACAACGGTTCTACTTCCCTGAAAAAATCCTGCCTGACATAGAAATGTTTTTTTGTTTGTTTCCTATTTATAGCTTAGTTAATAGCTATCATTTCTTTTATTTCTGATTCCAAGGATAATCCCTTTACATAATATCTATAAACATGTAGAAAACACATTTTATTGGCATTAGTGGAATGTTAGGCATCACATTGCCATTAGGAGTATTTCCAATATTTTACATTGAACAGGTTGAGTAGAGGGGTCAAGAGTATGACTTTGAATCAGATAGACCTGGCGTGAATCCTGTTTTCCTCATTTACTATTTGGGTGATTCTATATAGTTATTTAATCTCTCAAAATGTCAATTTTTCACTTGTAAAATTGTAATAACTTTATTTCATAGAGTTGTTGGAATTATTTCATCCATTTAACAAAATCTCTGGCACATAGTTGATAATACAATTATAAAGTAACTGCCATTGACTAACTCATGTCCCAAACTCATCACCCACATCACCTGTCATGATAAATAGTGGTCAGTGTAGCAGTTTTTATTATCTTTATTTTCTATACATGTTGATGGAGGCTCAGGCCCTCTTCCCTGTACACTGGATGTCTGTCCTAATTTATAAATATTTGTCACAAGAAAAGCTTATAATGAATAATAATCAGGAAACAAACAGTAATTTTGATTTACCAGTCTAATTGAATAGGGTAGAGACATCAATAAGCCAAAGAGGTATGTAACCTAAGATTATATTTACCTAAAATTCCACTGTGAATCACATGTAGTTTGTCCAGCAGATTTGTTTCTTAATTCAAAACAGTGAACTTATGTTGTACCTTCTCAATAAATATGACTACTGCAGAGAACTGGGTTAGTTCTAAAAAGCGATTGAAAAAAAGAAGTAAATTGACTTTATATTTAAAAATTTCCACTGGTAATTCTCAAAGCACATAATTTCCCTAAAGCCAACTAGAAACTGATAGACTTTTAAATATTAGAAGAGCATACTGTCTTCTGTGGAACTAGCATGTGATTGTGATTTTTACGATCAGACTAACCTCTTCTTCCACTCCAGCTCTGACACCTCTTATCTGTGCATCTTCATACATGTTTAAAACCACACTGAGGGTCAGTTTTTATCATCTGTTATATGGGAATGATTTGTCCTGCTATTGGAAGAGTGTGAATGTTAAAATGTAAAATGAAATAATACCAAAAAAAAAAAGAAATTTTCATGACATTTGGGCCAAATATTCACCATAAAAAGATTTGTAGATGGCAAATAAGCTGTTAATGTATGCTTCACCTCTTTTGTTATTAGGGAAATACAAATTAAGATCACAATGAACCACCATTACGCATCTACCGTGGATGGCCAAAAACAAAGCAAAACAGCTAACAAACCTAACAGTACTAAGTGCTGATGAACATGTAGAGCAACTAGGAATCTCATAGATTGGTAATTAGAATGAAATATTATATAGTTGTTATGGAAGAGTTTGTAGAAAGGAAAATATACACATATATGTCTCAGAACCCCACTCTCAAGTATTCACCCAAGAGAAATTAAAAATTATATTCACTTGTATGCTTATGTTTATAGCAGATTTACTCATAATCACCAAAAGAAAAAAAGATCCAAATGTTCTTCACCTGGGAATGTATAGACAGACTGCCATAAATCCATACAATGGAATGCTATCCTGCAGTAAAAGGGAATAGAGGACTCATCCAACAGGACAGATGATCTCAATGATGTTCTGCTAAGTGAAACAAGACAGAACTATGGAGACAATGGGATTGTGCTAGATCTTGATTGTGGTGATAGCTACATTAAAGTACAATTGTGTCAAAACTCAAAGAACTGTCCACTGAAAAGAGTGAATTTTACTGCATGTAAATTATAGTCCAGTAAAAAGACAATCTCATATTCAGCCTTATGTAATTTACAATGCGTATTTCACACAACATTTATTTGATCCTCAGACAACTTAGTTGGTAGATATTATTCTTCTCCCTATTTCACAAGAATGAAATATTGAATTAAAAAAAAAAAGGCAAGATCAATTCCAAGCTTCCTGATTCCTAATCAGGTGTTCTCTCTGGCAGACATTAAGATACTGAGGCATGCTTCTCTGAACCAAAGTTGTTTGATACTTTAGAAACACCCCATGGTAGCTTTTCCATTAAATAGCTGTGCAATGAAAAATATCCCAAGGTGTCACACTTTTCATGTTATTTTTTTCTCCTGCTTAGCAAAGGGTGCAAAGTTCCCTAGGATAATTGACCATCCATTGAAGTTTCATATTTTGTATCTGTATTCTATTACTATTCTTTCCATGAAAAAAAAATTAAATGCTTAAAAAATACATCAACAAATTTCCTGCTAAACTACTACAAGGGAGCTGCTCTTGGAGAAGCTAAGAATAGGTTAATTTTGTTTCTTCCTATAAATTTTCTCCCCGGGGATGGTAAATTAGACAAGCTAGCAGGTCAGCTTTGAAGACACTCAAAGCAAACATGTGGCACCATACAGATTACTTTTCTTTAGTGAGATGGACATTTATGTTGCTTCCTTTCTCCTGTAGAGAAAGAAAGCCACACGAAGAAATTTAAACCTCTTATAAGAAGCAGAATAACCACTCTCTCCCAATATAAAGGTACTCCCTGAGGAGCTATAGCAAATACCTTCTCCAGGATTTAACCATCATTTGGAATTGAGGGGCCAAACTGAAATACTAACACTCTTCCAGCTGTTCATCCTGTGACCCTCAAGTTCTTACCTTTACCTCCAGATAATTAGAGAACAATCTCATCTTCTATGCTGCTAAGAAATTTGTACTGATTTCTAGTGGGAACTAGATGGCTATCCTCAAGGGGTAGAATTTACTTTGTTTCTTTAAAAATGATGAACCACATTGACTAAAGGGAATGGATTAGTAGAGAACAGATTCAAAGACCCACAAAGCTGGTGGTTATTTGGCATCAAATTAAGATACCTGGATAAAGGCTTTAAGGAGGAGAGAATGCTGAGTTTGGAGCCACTGCCATGTCTGTTAAGGTATTATTGGTAAGGTTAGGCAAGTCCTGAGGCTTTTGCTTGGTGGTTGGTCAGGACTGTTGGATCAAGAGACAGAAAATGAACTGAAATAGTTTACAGTAGAAGTTAGCTCAACAATAATACCATATGTCTTTGGGGGCCTAAAACAGGGGGGAAGAAAGCAGATTAATAGAAGAGCCAAAAAAAAAAAAAAAAAAAAAAAAAGGGCTAGTATTTCAACAAAACATTGTCCCAGGTCAACTTCTTTATGAAATTGTGTCAGGTACCTTCATCTAGCTCAATAAATCATCATCAGAAAAATGGCAACTAGACTGACCAATATTGAACAGATACTAAGCTTTGGGCATATAAACAGAGTGGACATAAGAATAATTTCTAATAGGGCATCTGGGTGGCTCAGTGGGTTAAGCCTCTGCCTTTGGCTCAGGTCATGATCCCAGAGTCCTGGGCTGGAGTCCCACATCAGGCTCTCTGCTCAGCGGGGAGCCTACTTCCCCCTCTTTCTCTGCCTGCCTCTCTGCCTACTTATGATCTCTGTCTCTTCAAATAAATAAATAAAATCTTTTAAAAAAAGAATAATTTCTAATAACATACCCATCTGCCACCCTTTATAGGAGGCTAAGGGAGATTTCCAGTCAAGCTGTGATGAGTCACCATTCCAGTTACTTTCCAGGCTACTGTTTCTAAAAGTATTGTCCACAAATACCTCATAATGGACTTCTCAGAGATGCTTTGTAATAATGAATTTTTTATCTTTACTCTGGATTTCTCATGTTGGGATGCAGGTACTGGCATTTTCATAGTACTTCCTAGAACAGTCATATGTACACTAAACACTGAAACCCAGAACCCCATGCCTCTCATTTATAAATTGAAAATTGTGAGTTTGATACCTCCCAAGTTCCTTTTTATCCCTGAAAATTGACTTTTCCAAGTCATCCAGATTATATAATCTGGGTGGAGGAGACGATTTGAATTGAGGCTAATGTGGAATTTGCAGGGATACAATCTTTATCAAATTTGTTCACTAGTGCATCCCGACACCTACAGCAGTGACTAGCACATAGCAGACAGTCAACAAATATTAGTTGCACTTGTTAAATTATTTAATGTTCTTATGTATATTGTTTGGTAGCAAAATGGTATAAAAGAAAATAGTACAAAAGAAGAACAATTACTTTGTGTCTAAGAAGAGACTCAATGATGATGCCTGATGGTCAGTGAGGCAGCATATTGTTAACCCACATTCATCTCTTCTGTCCTCTTTATGGACCCTTCTCCTGAGCCTTTATCCCTTACAATGAGCCAGGGTACCAGCTTCCACCCCAAAGAGGAGGAAACAGGAAAGGAATGGGCCTCATTCTTTCTCAGGTAAAGATCTGAGGAAAATCATGCAAGCTAGATTGAGCCACTGATAAAAACCCGAGTGTATTGCCCTGTAGGCAAACTAGACCCAGTGTCTTTCTGGAAGGGCTCTGGGCACAGCTGTGCTGTGACAGTCTGGAAAAAAGAAGAACCTAAACAAGGCAGAAGGATAGCCATAGAGAAACTTCGTTTTCTCAACGCTATGCCTAGTCAGACATGAAAAAGAAAGGAACCTGTCAGTAGAGCAGAAATGAAACATGCTAAGTAATGATTAAAAAGCCACGTTTTCATATGCAGGTCAAATGTAGAAATATTAGCCAATAAGCAAGTTGTAGTTTTGTGTAAATTCTGGCCCTACATAGAAAGCTACCAAGAAAAACAGAATAATGAACTGAAGGTCTTGAGCAGCATCTAGTTGGCCACAAGTGTGGCTGACCAGAGAAGCCGTGGTGACCAACTCAAGGAATTCATTCCTTGCTTCCTCACTATCTGCCACCCCGAGGAAGTCAGGCCCTGGCATGTTTATGATGATGACAGAAATGTAGACCTAACTGGATAAGATGACCTCTGGAAGCCTCTCCCATTTCCTGAAGTCATTCTTCACTCCAAACCCTGGACTCCATCTACTCCTTTGAAAGCCTGATCTATTTGCAATTCTCAAACGCACTGATAGCGTCATTACAGTGTGCCTCAACTTGAGCAACGGTTTCCTCAGACTCTGAGCAAGCAGCCACCTTACTCTCCATGGCCTTTCTCCACAGAGCTGTCACTCTGCTGGAAGCCCCAGGGGCAGCAGGCTGACAAATGCAGCTCTCCCCATGTGGAGATAGGTCAGTGCGGGCATGTCTGGGATCTCCCTGAATGACCTGATTCAACACAGGCTAACCTTTCAACAGAGAGAGCCTCATTCCCACAGAGAAGAGCTGGTTCTCTGGAAGAAAATCACACAAACAGAATGACTCTGCTGCCCTTTGGAAAAATGAAAGTCTGCCCAAGGTAACTGTTGTTTCCCTGTTTCAAAAGAGATGCATTTACAGAGCAAT
The DNA here is from genome assembly GCF_002288905.1 of Enhydra lutris kenyoni. NCBI lineage: Eukaryota > Metazoa > Chordata > Mammalia > Carnivora > Mustelidae > Enhydra > Enhydra lutris. The sequence continues at coordinate 101,254,485 of NW_019154085.1, forward strand.
CATTTGAGCTAATTTAACTAGTTTAATTCCTAGGAAAGTAAGCAAAGAAAAAAAGATTGCTAGAATGTAACGTCACTTCTGATTTTTCCTCCTTCAAACTGAATAGTCTGTCATCCACATGAGTCACTTTGTCACACTGCATTACCTAATGGAACAGACCAAAGCCCCTAATTCAGAAAATTCTGTCTCCTCTTTAAAACCACTTGTGACATAAACCCATTTACAATATAAGTAAGTGGCTGCCAGTTCCCAAAGTGTTTATCCCTGAGCGTAATGAGATAGAACGACACAAGATGCAGGATGAGAGACCTGCCAAATGGCAAGAGGGAGGGTCTCTTTCGGAAGACGTTGCCAGTGGGGCAAGTTCTTATTAAAACAGATTGTTGGAAGCAAATTATAAATTATAGCAGCCTCACTAGGAGAGCTGCAACCTCTGAAAATAATGAAAAGGCAATATTGCATGGTATTAATCCTTTGGTACCTTCATCTGATTGCCCTTAATGATATTTCATGTTTAATAATGTTATAATGATATTTTGTATCTGCTGTTCCATAAAAAGAGTGCCATGTGAGCATATGTTGTGTGCACTCATGCATAGCAAATGGAAAGAGAGAAGACTTAATTGTATGTGTGGGAGATAATGTCAAAATACTTTTACAAGTTAAGATACATTTTATTAAACCTGTGGTAGGAGATGATAGTCTGTGTCAAGTTGATAACTTAGGGGTCAAAGTTAGCAGATCAGCATTACACAAACAATGGCCTTTTTTGTAAAATGAAACTCAAGTAATCACTTTGGGAAATTATGAGATGATCCATATATTTAACTCTTACTAATTTTCTATTTTGAAAACTAATTGGCCACCAGTGATTGGACTCTTCCATAAATCTGTTAGCTTTAGACTATCTTCTCATTTATATGCCTATTCACCCGAAGCTTGTGAATGGCTGCAATGTAGGAGAACTGTGCAAGGCAGTGAAGATACAGATCTAAAGAGACACTGTGCCTGCGAGTTAGATTTTACTATTCAGTGGAAGGCAGACCTGAAAGTAATGGCAAAACCATGAGATGCATGTAGGAATTAAAGTATAAACGAAATGCAGTAGGTGCACATGGGAAAGAACACATACATGACCTTGGAGGAATGAGTCTTCAAAGATAGCGTGAATTTGATGTCTAGGGTGTCTGGAAGTTTGCAGTTCAAATCTTGAAGGGCCTTCTAAGCATACATGAGAAATAATTGTGTTTTAAGGTCAAAACAAATAATTGTAGCTTGTCAAAATAAGAGATGAATCATACAGAAAGACGCTAAACATGTAGAAGATATCATATCACAATAGACCTTTTATATGAAGAGGGTTTTTTTCCCTCTTTTCATGATAAAAAGAATTCAAGAATATGAAACAGAGGGGTTACATGACCAGCTTTGGAAAATGAAGAGATTTTGGTTGTTCCAAGCGTATTCTAGAAAGTGGTGGGAGTCAGGTGACATTAGAGTCAGAATGCCCATTAAGAAAAATATTGAAATTTCAAAGACATCTTTGACAAGAGCCTGAGCTATGGCTGTGATGTTTCTTCTAAGTTGTGACATTTAGGTGTATGTGGAGTCGGTTATGGTATCCCCTTATTATCCTCTCAATTCCTGTGAATGTGGCCATGATTATCCTGCCTGTCATTTCTAATAATGGCAATTTCTCTTATTTTATTAGTTTTTCCAGAGTTTTGTCAACTTTTTTATCTTTCCAAAGATTGTATTTTTTGCTGGGACTTTTCTCTAGTGTTTTTCTGCTTTCAATTTTGTTGATTTCTATGCTTATCCTTATTTCCTTCCCTCTGCTTAATTTGGTTTTATTTACCTCTTCCCTTTCTAGTTTCTTTAGGTGGAAGCTTGGGTTAATCATGAAAAATCTCCTTCTCTGCTAATAACAAGCATTGGAAGCTACAAATTTCCCTCTAAGCACTGTTTTAGCTGCATCCCTCAGATTTTTCATTTTCATCCAGTTCAAAATATTTTCTAAATTTTGATCTGTAGATTATTTAGATGTGTATTATTTAATTCCTCAGTATTTGAAAATTGTCCCTTTATGCTTCTCTTATAAATTACTACTTTAATTTAGACTAAAAACATACTTTATATGCTTTCAAATCTTCAGATTTGTTAAGGTTTGATTATGGCACACGGTATAATGGATCTTGGTTAGTACTTCAAGTGCATTTGGGTGAAGTGCCAATGAATATCAATTAGATCTCATTGATTTATGATATTCTGTAGTTCTCCTATATTCTTGCTGACTTTATATATCACTGAAAAAGGAATGTTGAAATAGCTATAATATTGTGGATCTATCTATCTCCTTTTAGTTCTGTTAGTTGTTGCTTCATGTATTTTGATGCTCTGCTGTAAGGTACATACACATCTTGAATTTTTAAGTTTTTTGGTGAATCATCACTTTAATCAGTATGTAACATCTGTTTTCCTTAATAATTTTTTGTTTGATATTAATATAGCCACTCCAGCTTTCTTTTCTTTCATCTTTGCATAACGCATATTTTTCTATACTCTTATTTTTATCTTACATATATTATTTTTGAAGTGAATTTCTTATAGGTTTCAAATAGTTGGGCCGTGTTTTTATATGCAATCTGAAAATCTCTTTTAAGTAGTAAGTTTAGACTATTAACATTTCATATGATTAATTTTACATTTATAACTTTTCCCTGTCTATTCAGAATCAATAATTTATGATGTCTTCTGGGGGACATAAAGATATCACCATCATAAAGGTCCCCTTCCTTCCCTCCTTTATGCTACAGTGAAGGCTCATATTTCCATTAACAGTCTGTTCCCAGTAATTCAGAAATTTTCTGAGATGATGTATGTCCCACCACACCTCTCACTTCCTGTGGGCTCTTACTGGCACAATCTTTGACATCCACATTTCTGTTAACAATCTGTTCAAAACAATTTAGACTTTTATGTCATGCTTCTCAAGATTGTTCCAGGCTCTACCCAATGCCCAATTCCCAAACCACTCTGCATATATAGGTATTTATCAACTTTCAGGGACCAAATATTTCTAAGTTTTCTACTGCAGTTGTAACATATCTTTACAAACTTAATGTTTTAAAATAACACAATTAAATTAGATGTCTAACACCAGATGTTTATCTCACCAAGATAAAATCAAGGTGTCCGATGCACAGCATTCTTCCCTGGAACATCTAGAGTAGAATCCATTTCCTTGTCTTTTACAGCTTCTAGATGCAACTGGCATTCCTTGACTCATGGCCCCTTCCTCTGCCATATTCATGGCCAGCAACATTGCAATCTCTTGAATCCTTTTACAATCCACTTATCTTCAACTACAGATGAGAAAGGTTTCCACTTGTAAGAATTCATATCATTTGTTGAGCCCACCAAGATAATCCACAATAATTCCCCCATCCCAGAGTGCTTAATCTTAATCACATCTGCAAAGTCCCTTTTGCCATGTAAAGCAACACATTTATAGGATCCAAGGATTAGGACATAGACATTTTTCCTTTGGGGGGAGTGGGGAGGGGAAGGAAGCATTATTCTGACCACCAAGCCATGGAAGACACTGTACCACAATAAAATTGGAAGTTAATCAGATAAGTGGAGAAAATATTCTGTTCATGATGAATTTGGTGGGACAGCCAAGAATTCTGTATTTCCTTATTTAGTAGATAAGGAAATAAGACAAATCTAGAGAAAGGTTGGTTGAAAAAGTGATTAATTTATAATAAACAGAAACACATGAATTCTTGACTGGCATTTCCCAGCTAGTTGACAATTTCAGGTGCTATAAAGGATTGATCAAAGCTCCAAGGTCAGTTTTATATAGCTATTTGCAAAGGGGAAAAAAGATCTGAAATTCCACTTCTCTCTGATCTATTTCCCATGTGTAGATGAGCTTCAGGATGGTGTTAGAATTGAGAGGTCAATCACAAAGGAGATAGTGCATCTTTATACAAAGTTATGCTAACAAAATTAAGATTAATAATTCAGGAAATTGGAAAAAGGAAATGAGATCTGTTCAAATGCTCTAGGGAAAGTATGGATGGTAAAAATCAAAGCTATGTCATCAACATCTTGATTCAATGAAATGGGTTCTTTTTTTTTTAAGATTTTATTTATTTATTTGACAGAGAGAGATCACAAGTAGGCAGAGAGGCAGGCAGAGAGAGTGTGAGGGAAGCAGGCTCCCTGCTGAGCAGAGAGCCCGATGTGGGACTCGATCCCAGGACCCTGAGATCATGACCTGAGCCGAAGGCAGCGGCTTAACCCACTGAGCCACCCAGGCACCCAATGAAATGGGTTCTTAAGTATTAAAGAAACAAAGCTACCATAATTAGCTTCCCAAAGGCCATTTCCAACCCATTTTTCCCCTGTTCCCTTTCCCTAGAGAGGTCTGAAATATAAAATTCTATTTCTTACTCAACCTTACAGCTCTACATAGTCAGGATACTGGGTTTGAGCCTATAGGAAAGATTTAGGTCATCTCTAAGATTCAAGTGGTAACACTTTGTTTTCTTGACTGTAACCCTATCATCTCCCCCTTCTTCTTGCCTTCAGTGGGGGAAATGATGCTTCAAACTGAGGCAGTTGTCTTGCTACCATAATGTCATGGTAAAGAGAACTGCTGAGGTGTTGGCCCTCACATCGTGAAGCCCACAGAAACTGCCTATCATTTAAGCCACTACAAATTGAATCATCCTTGAGTCTAATCTCGATTTGTCTCTAATTAGTAAAGTCAGTGAAAGGCTTGTAGTGATTCTGGTTTTATAAAAAAATTTGGAAAAATTTGGAAATTTGAAATTTGGAAATGAATTCATTTCAGATATTTGAATGGGAGGGGAGCCTGGTTCCTAATCACTGAATGCACGAACCATGGAATATCATTCTTGCACACTGATGCAAGACCCCTGTGAGACGCAAAGAGCGGACTGAGCAATGGGTCATGAGGCAGGCCCAAGGGATGCATTTGGGACGACATAATCACCAACATCACAACAAATATAAAAAAAGGGAAATAAGAAAAAATTAAAACTGTATAATCAGACAGTAGAAGTCATAGTCTTAGGCAATCATGACCTTAGAACAAATAATTAATCTTCTCTAGCTTTCATCAATCCTGCTTGAATTGCATTCTGTCACTTTTATGGATTTATTTTTTATAAAACCTCCATATCTTTAGCATCTGCCCTTTCATTCGAAACATCAAATTCATGAAAAGAATTTTGAAAGCCACCCTATTTTCATGGGAACCGCGTCTGTACTGTAAATGTGTCAGCAGCCTGTCTGGCTTTAACGGGATCTTATTCATGTCAAGCAGACTACAAGAGAAAGAGGAGAGACAAGGACAAATGCTGAGTTTACCATTTTTTATTTGGGAAAGGTAGGAACAATAAAACTGCATACTCTACAAAATAAGAGGCTTCCCACTTGTGGCATCTGATAAGACTTAAATTATCACCACAATGATCCAGATTTTACACTCGGATGTCCTCCAGCTACTTTGCATGCAACTGAGGGAATAATTGACACTATTCTAGTTTATAGGAAAGGAATAGATTCTGGTTATATTGGACCATTAATTTGTTAAATGGTTATGAACAGTTTCCGCCCCCCTTAAGAACCATCACCACTAAAACTCTACTGCCTCCATTTGGGTGTTTGATTTGGGCAATTCCACATGCTCCATAAGAAATAATTTAGTGTGTCTGTGAGATAGATGACAGCGTTTGGATCTTTTCTCCTGGGAGATTTAACCTGGAAATTCTTTTCAATGCTAATGGTAGTTATTCATGTCAAGGCTGGCATATTGATGGAAGAATATACTCCTAAATCTGTTTTTACAGTTTGTGTATACTTGCAAGGATTTTACCACCATATGGCCTTTAAAGATTTGTTGTTAGTCAATCCACAGTGGTTACAAAGTCACAGGTATATTGTTCTTACAGGTGCTTCACATCTCCATTCTCAGAGACTCAGATGAAGATGTTCACTGCTGGGAGAAAGGTAAGAGATGTCCCCAGTGTGATAAGATAGTCTCACTTATGCTTATATGCAAACCCCCATACAACAGCAACCAAGAGAGATGCTGAAGGCTGCTGGTGAGTGATATATACATTTTCCCTTGTGATGTTTCTACAAGGGGATGGAAGACATAAAAGAAGGGTGATACCAGAAGTTGTTGCTGGAATGAAAACCTGACTATGAATAAGCATATAGAAAACCAGTGAAGAGATCAACTGCCAGGGTTCAAATTCTAGCCATGCCTCCTAGCAGCATTGTCTGAGGAAAGTTATTTAATATCTCTCTGCCTTAGCTCCTTCATAGATAGAGTAGGTAAATAATAATATACCTACTTTGAATTAAAATCAGTTTGTATAGTTAAACCATTAAAGAGGGCTTGGGATGTGGTAAACTACTAAATAATTTTAGCCCTTAGTACTATGAGGTTCACTCTGTCATTAAGTCACAGCACTCTCAGAGAATTATTTAGAATCTTCAACGTGTTTTAAGAAGATAATTGTTCTTGCCTAACATACATCTCCCTTTTATGGAGGAAGGGAATATATGTAACCAGGTTTTGAAGCATAAATGATAATATAAGTGTAAGTGAAGATGACTAGCCTTGTAAGCCCCTCATCTATGGGGTAATAAATTTTAAGTAAAAAATGCCACAATAGAAAGAGCTCACTCACTTCTCATCCTAAACCCAACTTCAGGATACCAAAAAAAAAAAAGTTTCACTCACAGATATGATTTTGAATTATCTAAATATTGCACATTTGATAAATAATGATTATTCAGTTTCCATCCAGAAATCTGGTATGTTATCAAATATATCACCACAGATTCCATCTTGCTCCCTATACCTATTATAGCTTCTAGAAATACTCATAATTTTCTTCTAAATTTACTTACCAATGTTCCAAAAAACAATAATAATAATCACAAAGTGTCTGATAAATTATCAGGGAGGAAGTCTTCAAAGTATCTGTACAATTTGGATTGGACTTTGTAATAGCACTTGTGGTAGACAGGAAGATGACTGCACAAAAATGTCACACGCTAAACCCTGAAATCTGTGAATACCTTGAACAGCAAAGGAGACTTTTTTTTTTAAGATTTATTATTTACTTGAGAGACTGCACACAAGCAGAGGGAGGTGCAGAGGGAGAAGTAGAGAATCTCAAGCATGCTCAGACTTCCTGCCAAGTGCAGAGCCTGATGTGGGTCTTGATCTCACCACCCTGTGGTAATGACCTGAGCTGAAATCAAGAGTTGGCTGCTTAACCCACTGAACCACCCAGAGGACCCACAAAGGGGACTTTAATATGTGATTAAATTATAGACTTTATTATGGATAATCTTTTCCAGATGGGCCTAATGTAATAACAAAGTTTTTCAAAACAGAGACCCTTTCCCAGCTGAGATCAGAGAGATGTGACAACGAGGGAAAGGCAGGAGAGATCCAAAGCCAAGAGGGATTCAATTCAGCATTGTTGGCTTCATGGTGGAGGAAAGGGGCCATGAACCAAAGATTGTGGGCAGGCTCTAGAAATGAGACTATCCCTTAGCTAACAGCTAGCAAGAAATCAAAAGCTTCATCCTTATAACCACAAGGAAGTAAACTCTGTCAGTAAGGAAATGGCTTCTCTTCTAAAGTTTCCAGAAGGCAACCCAATCTTGCCAGCCCTCTTGGAACATCTGACCTCCAGAACTATAATATCATAAATTTATGGGTTTTTTAGCTTTAAAATTTGTGGCAACTTATTACAGCAGCAATAGAAAAAGAATACAGTTGACATACAATGTACACTATATGTTTATTATTTTTGCTAATTGTATTATTACTAATTAATCTGGTATCATGTAATACATAGGAAAATTCTGGGTCCTCAGTTTATATATACAGCCTATCCCTGTGGATTGAAAGTTGAACTCTGCTCTAAATGCTTGTATTTGGAGACTCACAGAAGTATGACAGCCTTAAAGGTTTGTTTCTCTGAGATGATAAGCAGAAGGAGATAGGAGATAGGAAGTAAGTTTCCAAGACATGGTTAACTTCAGTGTTTTAGTCAGAAACAACTGTAGGCCAAGTTAGAGAAAGCCATGAAGACTGTTTCCTTTAGAAAACTCTAGAGGTTTCTCGAAAATTGGATTTCTTGAGAAATCTGGTGCCTCGAAAAAGTTAATTCCAAAGTTGGAATGAGAGAACTTGGCAAGAACAGTCATTCCCAACTGCCTTTCAGTCCATAACAGCATTTAAATTGGTCCCTGAAATACCACTTCAGTAATATCTGATGGCTTTACGTGGAGAGCGCTAGGCTGTGTTGCTCAGGAAACTAGGAATAGGCACTTAACAAGAAACTAGTGAGGACTTCTCTGGTCTCTCTATCTAAATTACAGCATTGTCAAAACTACTGATTCCTCTGCCTTGCTACATTTTTCTGCTCAGCACATGGCACAATATGGCACAAATGTAATGAGGAATCTGATCTCATTTTTGGATGTTTGATTGCTGACAGCTTTAAAACCTCACCAACTCCCTTTTTCCCTTCTGCCCCACATCTGGGCAAGCTGATCTGAAAACCTAGGTTCTCCTAGAGATTCAAACCCTGTAAGCCCCTGTCCACAGATGGAAATTCTCACCCAGCCCCCAGTCATCCCTAACAGCAGTAAGAGGCCAGGCCAGGGTCCTTTCCTTGCTCCCTCTAGTTATTACAGACCTGCTGAAGAGTCCTGCTGTGCTTCTGCCCTGCAGAGACCTCAGTCATGTGACAGACCTTTTCATACTCTTCTTTAAGTTTGTGTGGCATCACCAGCCTCAACATCTCCACCAAATTTTAAGGGGAAGTTCCTTCGGATTTTACAAGGTGACCACACAGTACATTTACGAACACAATTAAACTAAAATACATTTGCTAATACATTTATTAATTTACTTTATTTACATTAGAATATAAGCTTCACGAAGGAAAATATTCTGTCTATATTGTTCAGTGCACCCAGAACAGTGTAGAGCGTATATAAGAACTCTAATTAGTTGGGATTAATGTGTGAGTGTGTGCGCCTGAATTTTTCCTTTCTTGGTAAAGTGACTATTCAAAGAGCAAAAATAATTATCTTAATCACTCAGTTATTTTTCTGCAATGAATGAAAAAATGTTTAAAAATTAAAATAACTTTATAAAATCACTCCCTCCTTAAATATTGAAAGTTGACTATACTCTAAGAACTGGTCTGTAATACCAAATAAGAGAAACTTGGTATCTATCTCATATCTTCATCCATTTAGGAAATATTTATTGAGCATCGTATACCAGCCAGTATTTGAATACGAGGATTTCTGTGATGGATAAGACAGATAAGAACCTTGATCTCATGGAACTGGAAATTCTAGCTACCTTTCTAATATATTTCTTTCTTTTTTTTTCAAAAGTGAAAATATTAAATGTCCCAATCTACCAGCTTAGGAGGCTATGTGTAAATGTTAAAAATTAATACCCTGCCTAGCTTCTGCAAAAATATTATTTGTGTTTATTCAGTTGTCCAATATCTCATTGATTGGTTAGGTGGAGGTAACACTATTTTCTTCTTCTTGACCATGGGAGACTACCTTTCCTACATGCAGGTGAAGGGGCATATGGCTGAGTTCTAGTCGATTATAGGTAGAAGAAGTTAATTATAAGCTACTCCTACTCCTGGCCTTAAAAATTATACATGCAAAACTCCTCCCCTTCCATCATGATCTTAGAAGTCATGTGTTTAAGATGAGTTCATGATAAAGTACAAGCTCCTTGGGCCATTGGGTCCCTTTGGAGAAGAACCACTGAGGATAGTTCCCTTATGAAGGACTACCACTGAGCTAGAAATAAAAATCTGTTGTGTTAAAGCTTTGAGATGTAGGGAGTTGATTGTTACTCCAGCAGAACTGGACTAGCCTGACAGGTCAGAAAAATGGGATTTTTAGTTATCTGCTTATTCTTATGTCCAACACAGTTGGCCAGATTATCTCCAGTGATGATATTTCTTTATGCCAGCAATCATATTGGCCACTTATCACTTTTAAAGAGTGTCATTATGAATAGTTAGTGAAGATATAAATGGAATTTTCAATCCTTGCTCATTTTCTAGACTTTGATATTAACACATCCACTCATTATTGAGTAGATCAGCTGTTCAATTTGAGTAAATCAACTGCTGGATATTTCAAAGAACAAAAATCTGTCCCTTGTTATTTCACAACTGTGATGGAGAGGTGAAAATAGAGGCACTGACTTGAGTATTTCTATTTCTCAGTTGGCTCCCATCTCATTTTTCATTAGCTACAGGGGATTGCCCTCTAAATGACTAATTAAGACTGGTGTCCTGAGGTACCCAGCACTCCCAAGTGATAATTACTTGAGATTAAAAGCCAAAGACCAACAGCCTTTAAAGTGCTTAATGGGGCAAAGTAACAAGGCTGATGTATGTGTTTCCCTGGGCCTGTGGCAGAGATGGCCTAGGAAACACAGATGAATCTCGCTTCCTAGGAAGGATGTCACTTTCAGCTCATGTTGGTCAAATATCAAAAAGCTCAGGGAGGGGGCACCTGGGTGGCTCACTGGGTTAAGCCTCTGCTTTTGGCTTAGGTCATGTTCTTAGGGTCCTGGGATCAAGTCCCGTATTGGGCTCTCTGCTCGGCAGGGAGCCTGTTTCCCCCTCTCTCTTTGGCCGCCTCTCTGCCTACTTGTGATCTTTCTCTCTCTGTTAAATAAATAAATAAAATCTTAAAAAAAAAGAAGAAGAAACAGCAGCTCAGGGAGTAGTGGAATAAACATTTCTGTTGCAGGAGCAGCACTTAAAGAAAAGTGAAACGCACTCGATGTAGCACCTCTTAGAGATGTGTCAACGGAAGTTTTTGTAGTTACTTTTTACTTTAAATTCATAACATTTCCATGATCTCAGGGGTGTCTCTTCATGGTTATGTGTGTTGGATTAATAGTCCACACCTTTGGAATAAGGCCTGGCAGCCATGTTGGGGCTCCCATGGCTTGATCTCCTAGTGACAGGTTGATTGGACCATTTGATTCTTGGAAGTTAGTTTGGCTCAGATATTAGTAATTGGGATTTAGAGAGCCTACTGAGTCTATCTTCATAGTCTGAGCTGAGATATATGTGACCTTTTGGTGGGTATCTTCTACCATGTGTCTCCAGAAGAAAGACCAAAGATGTCTGGGGAAAGAACATTGAAGAGACACCGGTGGAAGAGTGGAAATGACAAACTACACAGTCCCAGAGAAGGGACATGGAACTGTAGCTCTTTGGGTTTTAGTTTCTAATAATTGCTGGATCTCTGGGACTCTGGATTTAGTTCAATGTCCATACAACTTTATACTATGGTCTATTGTTTGTCTATGGTGTTGAAGTAGGCTTTGTTTCCACTTTCACTACCAATAACAGCAAGACAATAAGAAGTGAACATTTAAAATTAGCTTAAATAAAATCTGTAAAGTTAACTCCTATCATCTTTTTGATATTAAAATAACCATTCAGTTTCACCTTCTATCTGTCATAGAGTTTACTAGGTATAAAAGGGAATAATATTTAATCCCTGACACCAAAGGAACACCATAGTAAGTGGTACATTTCATGGAAAAAAAAAATGTCATGATTCCTCCTGATAGATTCCACTGGCTGTTTGTGTGACTTTTGGGTGGATTAGGGTCACCAGAAACTGGACATTGGGAAATGTGAGGCCATTCTTTTTTCCCAGTTCTTGCTCTTCTATTTAGTTCTCTGCAGTGAGTTTCCCCGGCAAAGGGAAGAGCAGCAATGGATGTTGGAGTTTGGGAAGCTGCTTTCCAATTTCCATGTTCAGCAACCACCAGCCCTTGCTGAGATTTATCCACTGCAAGGAAATTGTTTGGGGAACATAATTTTTACAGGACATCACACCACTATATGCTTTTCACAGCTTGCACTGATAACATTTGTGATACTTCAGGGGAAAGTGCAAACTTTTGTAAAACTGCAAAACAGATCTCTAAGGGGACGCATTTTAGCTAAAAGGTCTCAGAGTATTTTCAATTTAAAAAAAAATGGAGAGAGAGAGGTAGGTAGGGAGAGAGAGAGAGACAGAGACAGAGACAATGGAGACCAAGACATTAGGACAGTTCTTCTCTTGAAATAAATTACCCTGGATCCCAAGAGAGGAGAGTTGAGACTGATAGCCTATATAAGGAAGGCATGTAGGTTTTGTGGCATATTTTCTCCAGCCTACTTTCTATTTAATTCGGTGTTGGAGTGATATAGAGAAAATGGGAATAACTTTTTCAGGCTTATTATTCTTTAACTTTAGGTTGGAGAGATACAGTGAAACAATTAAGAGAAGGAAGGCAAAAGGAAGGAGACATTTTGGGAACAGATATTGCAAATGTCACCTGTTTCTCAGAAGGACGGTGCTACAATGGAAATGCATAAAGGAAAAATAAAATGCCTCACGTTTTCACTTTTGCCATGTGGGGCATTATAGCTCATAAATGTAATTTTGTAGCTGAATAAAAAGGACATTAAACTGAAAGTCAGATAAGTAGCTGTGAGAAATCTGGCAAGTTAAATAACTCACCTGTTTAGTTTACACACTTGTCAAATGGAAAACAGGAAATTCAAGCAAACTGTTTCACTTGAATTTTATCTTAATTATATTCAGCAAAAATATGTCATGCCTATTTTAGCATGGTAGGTGCTCCAAGAGAGTTTCTATAACCTTCAAAAATATTCTAGAATTGATAATAATGGCTTTAGGGTACTTTTTAGGCTTAAGTGAATGTTCGGAAACATAACAGAATTCTAAAATATTAGATCTATTTTAAACATGACTCAAATGAAGAGTTAATTTAAGTTGTACGATTTCCCTCTAACAGAAAATTAAAAGTGAATAGGCTTAAAATAGATTCTTGAAATAGAGAAGTTCATAGGCATGTTCAAGACTTGATAGAAGGAAAATGAAAATTCAAACTTAGCATCTGTGACTGTATATTCGGTACTGTCTCTACCAATTTTTTCATACAATAATGGAATAATTTATGTTAACATTTTCTTTAGTGAAAAAAAGTTCTACAATGTGTACATATGTATGTTTACATTTATATATTTATTCAAGAATGATTTAAAAAAAAGAATGATTCAGTAGTTCATTCTTTTGACCAATTATTATTCTATATATACTCATGATGGCAAACATTGTGGTAGGATTAAGAGTACAAATCCTCAAGACAAAATGACTTCACTCAAGTGATTCATTAGCTAACATAACACTCAAGCAAGTACGTAAACAAAATAATTACAAAATAATGTCATGAGCTGGAATGGTGGCTTATTCTTGGTCGTTTAGGAATAAAGAAGCGTGTGATTGCCTAGGCTTTTTGGTGGGAATAAAGGTTGAGGAAGATATATTGAAAGCTTCCCCCAAAAGATGATTATTGGATTCCAACCCCCAGCCTTACTGAGGTATAACTGATGAATAAATCTGTATATATTTAATGGATACAATGTGATGATTCTATATAAGTATACTTCATGAAATGATCACCACAATCAAGTTAATTATCACATCCATCACCTCACATAGTTATCTTTTTGTGTGGGAAAGTTTAATATCTACTATCTTATTAAATTGCAAATATATAATACAGTAGAATGAAGTATAGTCACCATACTGTACATAAGATCCTCAGAAGTTACCTTATAACTAGTATTTTAACAAATTTATACCCTTTGACCAACATCTCTGCATTTCCCCCACCTCCTACCCCTTAGCAATCTGCATTATGCTATATGGAATATGCCAGATAGAGAAAGACAAATACCACGTGATATCATTTATATATAGAATCTTAAAAAAAAGAGTCAGAAATAGAAAGTAGATGACTGTTGTCTTTACTCTTAAAGGTGTCTTCCAGATTGCAAGATAGAAGAGCAAATTCTGGGCAGAAAGACATTATTTCCAAAGACCCAGAAGCAGAAGCAGGAGTATACAATTATTTAGGCAGTAACTGTTATATTTTGAAACAGACATCTGAATGTCAAGATATCAATCTTGTGTAGCTTGCAGGGGCTGAATTATAACATTGTCATTGTTTTTATAAACTGACCAAAGGTAGAGCACAAAGACATTGAAAGCTTTATTTAAGGGATTCACACATAACCACTGGTGACATAGAAGAAAATATAGGAGAGTTGACTTGTGTACCTCTTGAAGACTTCAGACATGGATAAAGTTGAGATTGAACATGTAAAAAGAACAGGTATAAAAAAAATTAACTCTTTCCTCTTTTTGAAAGAGGGTATGAAACATACAATTTCTAGCGTTTATAAGATAAACTGTGAACATCAAAAATAAACACAAAAGAAGAAAAGATACACAGAGATACTGTTAATATTTGAGTGTATCCTTCCAGTTATTTTCTACATATATGTAATTTATGTCTGCTTTTTGCAAAAGACATGATGATTTGCACACTTTATCTTTTTTGGTTGTAGCATCCATTCTTTACTCTGCTTACAAAAAAGCTTAACATTTCCATTTTTGAGACTAAACAACTAAAAACTTCACTCTAGTAAAAATTTAATGAACCATGCTAAATAATAAATTCACTGAATATAAGGGTCAACCAATTTTTATATTAAGCACAATATAAAGGTGTGCATTATGTTATATAAACAAAATAATTTACATATTATAATTAAGTAAATAGATATGATAGAAAATAGAAGATAGATAAATAGATAGATAGTAGATAGATAATAGATTGATTGGTAAGCAGGGTCATCCAAAAAGTATGAATGCTCACAAAGGACATATGTTGCTTTATACCCCTGAAAAACCATTTGACAAATTTTAGTCAATTAATTCATGGCTATAGCAAGAATGAGAATCTTTGAAATTAGTAAATGATAATCATTTCTATATGAGACCATAGCCCCTTCCTTACTTCTCAATCTTTCTTGCAAGTTTAAAGATGAAGAGAAAGATCTGCTCTGACAACCATGTAGGCAAAGGGGCTGTTTTTCTTCTTTTTCATGTACAGAATGAATTTTTGAAGCAATTTCTTACAGCTAGTTGGGATTGGGCATTTCTCAGGAGAATCTCTTCTATCTCCACCTCCTTCATCAACCTCCTCCTTTAGTTTCCAGGTCATCCAGCTGCTGATAAAGTCCCCTCAGTGTTTGTCCTTAACACTCTTATCCTAAACAACAGAAGTCCAAAAAAAAAAACCAAAGGCAAAAACAAAAAAAAACAACCAACACCCATCAAGGGAAATTAAATACTAATGAATAAGATCTTATAGGGTAGAGCTATCTTTGGAGAGCCACCAACCTTTACAACATCTAAGACTTATTTGCATTGCCCTCACTCCCTGATACACAATTTTCATCCCCTTTGGACATGACTATTTTTCATTAGTTTTTCACTAATCAATTTGTGTCTCTTTCCCACGAGTACTGGTATGGACTGCATTGTGACTCCCAGTCCCCAAATTCCTATGTTGAAGCCCTAACCTCCAATGGGTCTATATTTTGAGATAAGGTCTTTAGTAATTGAAATTAAATAATGTCATAATGGTGGGGTTCCAATACTATACGGCTGGTGGTCTTTCAGAAAGAAAAAAAGAGATTGTATCTCTCTCCACAAGTGTACTCATTGTGGAAAGGCCATTTGAGGATAGAGAGAAGCCAGCCATCTACAAGCTGAGAAGGGAACTCTTGACAGGAACCAAAATTTTCAGCACCTTGGTTTTGGACTTTCTGACCTCCATAACTGAGAGGAAATAAATTTGTATTGTTTAAACCACCCAGTCTGATATTTTGCTATGGCGGCCTGAGTAGACTAAGGCAAGTACGTTGTGGTTCATTGTATGAGAGTACCAGAGCTTATATAACTGTTACCATATATCGGGACTTGTAAAGTTTATTTTTATATTATTAAAAATAATTTTATACAGATTTTGTACATTCATTGAACTCCTTAGGATAATTTAATATATGTGGAATCACTAAATCAGTATTACCAATTCTTTAAGGGCAGTTGATGGTGGTTGTCAAAAGATCTTGTAAATGTTAATGACTACAATGATGCATGAGTATATTCCTTTAGACCTCAATTAATAGGTATTATGATTTTAAAATCTTTGCAGTTTAATAGTCAGACCCTCACCTTTTTCTTTACTTAATATTTTTTTTATCACCAGTAAGATTGAAAAAAGCATTTGTATTTATTCTTTTGTCAACCTTTTTTTTTTTGCTATTTATTACTTGTTTGCAAGAAAATTTACCTTTGACACACCTCCAAAGTTGCTATAGTGATTATTTAAGAAAAGTGAGTGTCCTGACATCTATTCAAGCTTTCTCAAGGCTGAAGTCTACACTCCCTGATTAATTTAAGGAAATGATTTGGCAAGGAAAAGTCCACTGCGTGAGTTTGTTTGTTTGCCTCAGCCATTGTCAGGGTTTTAAGGAATCTCTGATGGACATAATTTTTTTAAAATAATGCCAGCTCTTCCAAAATGACTTATATAAATATCAGTCCCACCAAGACCTTTGCAAAAAAGTGGGATTCTTTCCATTAGCTCAGTTATAAGGAGGACAGGTAGTAGTGCTCAGCCTGTGGGAAGGACACAGTCACCAGGAATATATTCACCACTGGGATTTCAGAGACCTTGGTGACTGACATACTGGAGCCTTTTTTTCCCAGTGACCTTCCATTATAAAATAACCGCTCTACCGTGTAATGGCACTGGAGAGGAAAAAAAGCTGAAACACTCTGATTATATGTTGAAGACAGATGGTATAAATGGCATCTGGGGAGACAAGTGGATGTGGGGTGGGAAGTGAACTATGCTTTCAGTTTCACAAATGCAAAGAAAACAGCTTGAGAACACCAGTATGTTCTAGAAGCTTTGGCAACTAGTAGCCATCTCCTCCCTTAGTTCACTTCTCTCTCCCCTGACTGCTTTCTCAAATTATAAAAATAACAGTGACTTAGACATATTTTATAAGTGTTGACCCAACAGAAAAAAATATTGTTAATTCCTGTCAGACCTCAAAATCTTTGCATTGAGTGTGATCATAAAATTAAAGCTGCTCACTATAGATGGAATAATGAAACACACTTTTCCAATTTACTCACTTGTACTATGAGAAACTTGCATTGTACTTGGTCTGACTTTCAAATGTGAATCATGCACCACAGGGGACAATCCAAATATGTCCCTGCCCCATTTTTTGGACTGCAGCTGAATGCAATATATAGGGAAGCAGAGATTCTCCACATTGTGATAGCCTTGAAAGATAAGTACAAGAGTTAAAAAATGGATTGAGAGAGAAGTCACTTTGAGTTGAACAATGTTAGGGAAACTTTATGTTCATACAAACAAAAAGACTGAATGTGATTTGAAGTGTTATTGTGCTTACTGGATTCTAAAGAACTGTGATATTCACTAACTTCCTTTTCTTCCCCATTGTTGACATTTTCACTCTTGTTTTTTGAAGAATGGAAAGATCTGTCTTTTCAACTGGTATTTATTGTTGTTGATATTGTTATTTTGGGCAGCGGAAGGAGTTTCATTCTGTCCATGGAGGAAAGAAATTTCTGTCCACATTCTATAATTTTGGCTGCTTTCTGGACTAGGGCCTCTCTAAAGATGGAGGGGTTGTCAATCATATTTTTCAAATCTCAGGATACTATGTAAACAGGCAATGACTAAGCTCCAGTTTCAGGTGTGGGGAATCCCCTTCTACCTCTTCCCCTCTCTTAGCTAAGCATCCTTGGGCTTATCCAGGCTTGTTCTTCCTCTTATTGATAAGGAGGAGGATAAGGAGATAAGGAGACTAAGCCACTAATCCCCTACTAGAAGAATCTAGGTATTGGTTTATTCTGTTCCATGAACTCACTTTCCTCTGGGTGGATAAATCGAACCAAAGACGTCAGTATAGACCCATTTATTTTTGATTATGGGTAGAAGTTGGATTTAAGAGGTTGCCCCAGATCTTCTAGACTATGCTGCTTTCTATAATCCATTTGTTACAAAAGTTCTACATTTGGTATAGACATCTATCTATTACTGAATTTTCACTTTGTTTCTTATATCAATTAAGATAACATCCAACTGGAAATAAATCCTACATAAAACAAACAGTGGATCAAGTAGGAGTTCTTGGTTGGTAGCATTTTTTTTTTAATTTTAATTTAAGTAATAGAAGACTCAGAGCCTGGCAGCCCAAGGCCAATGAAGATGCTAAACAATCACACTGGGAATACAAGAGATAACTCATTAGTGATGAAGCCCTCCAAAGAAGCAGCTAATTTTGGGGGGGCAGTATAACATGGGTTATGTTTTAGAAGCATCAGCAGTAGTAAATATCTATGCTTTTCAACAGGAATCACTAAATGCTTTACATACATTAAATCCATGAATCTTAATAACAATCTGACTTTAAGAAAAAAAGCATTATTATTATGCTCCTCATTTTTGCATGAGGAAATATTCCTAAGCAGCACTCTGAAGTCCAGAGTAGATGCTACTATAGCAGACAGATGTGAGACAAGTAGCAGATACATTGTCAGGTATAATCTATTGTACAGTCAGGACACATAAATTAAACAATGCATAATCAGTGTCCAAAGCAGAAGTCACAAGAAAGTCGCAGTCAAGCCAACTTGACAAAGGAGCTTCTGAGAGCACATTCACTCTAAAGTAAGTGCCAAGGAACTAATGAGGGCCTCAGCCTCAGAAAAACTACCTGCACTAATATTGAAAAAAGTCTTGAATGAAGAGTCAAACGGCAGGATTCTCCTCCCACAACACAAACTGGCCAGGGCTAGGATGTGGAGCAGATGATGACGGAGGCCCATTTCCCTAGGGGTACCGCCTGAAGTACTAAAATTAAGGGAAATGCCCAAACTCTCTGGTTGGTATTGTTGAACAATAGTTATCATGAAATGAAAGTTTTTATCCACATTATCCAGTCAGTTTTTAAAAAATAAATGTGAGGAGTGCCTGGCTGACACAATCAGTTAAGCATCCAACTCTTGGTTTCGGCTCAAGTCATGATCTCAGGGTTGTGGGGTTGAGCCCCACATCAGGTTCCATGCTCAGTGGGGAGTCTGCTTGAGATTCTCTCTCCTTCTCCCTCTGCCCCTCCCACTGATGTTCTCTATCTCTAAAATTAGCTTTAAAAATAAACAAATGAATAAATAATAAATTCGATTTTTCAAAAAAAGATCTTATTTATTTATTTGAGAGAGACAGCATAAGCATGTGGGAGGGGCAGAGGGAACATGAGCAGCAGGGAGGAACAGAGAGAGGGGGAGAAGGAGACTCCTCACTAAGCAGGGAGCTAACTTGGGGCTTGATCCCAGGACCCTGAGATAATGACCTGAGCTGAAGGCAGATCATTAACAGAATGAACCACCCAGGTGCCCCTAAATTTGATTTCTGCATCAAAGGATACAATCAACAGGATGAAAAGCCAACCACAGAATAGGAGATGATGTTTGCAATTCATATATCTAAGAAAATCATAATCATATATTGGATCAGAATATATAAAGAATTCCCACAAAAAAGAATTATATAGAATAAGAATATATAAAGCTTAGAATAAAATATATTATTTTATTATAAAAAATATTAAATAAAATATATAAAGATAAAGAATAAAAAAATAAGAATATATAAAGAATTCCCACATTTGACTCAACAAAAAGTCAAATTTTTATAAAATGGACAGGATTTGAATACATTTTTCTCCAAAGAATATATACAAACAGCCAATAAGCCCTTGTAAAATTGCTCAAAATAAATAAAATCAAATAAAACCCAAAATTACAGTAAGATACTATCTCACAGCCATTAGGATGGCTACCAGAAAACAAAACAAAACAGAAAATAATAAATTTGGTGAAGATGTGGAGAATGGTGCAGCTACTATGGAAAACAGTATGGCTGCTTCTCAAAAAATTAAAAATAGAATTACTTTATGATCTGGCAATTTGACGGGCTTTAGGGAGGAAAAATCTTTTCCTGTCTTCCTTTGAGTTTGGGGCTCGGGACCTGTGAGATAAACTGCTGAGAGACAGACTAAGAGAAGAAAAGACACACAATTTCTACTAATATTCTTTGTGAATGGACAGAGAAAAGAAGTGAAGCTCAAAGCTGTAGTTAGGCTTGGAGGCTTATATGCCATTTTAACAAACAAAAAAGGGTTTGGGCTTTGAGGCAGGATAAATTGTGGAGGATTAGTAAATGCATGAGAGGAACTAATGGAAGACATGGATTATTTCAGTGGGGTTTGTTTATACAGACTCATCTTGGTGCTGAATCACTGTGTTTGGCAATGAGTCACTCTGCTCTCACTGCTATAGGAAAAGGCGACACCTTCACAAGGGAAATTTATGCCACCTTCATAAAAGGAAACTTATGCCTGGCTTTAGGCAAATAAGGGAAGGACAGAGAACCCTTCTTACATCTGAGGATAAGCTCCACAACTTTGTAAATATGCTAAAAATTATTGAATTGAACCCTTCGATTGGATGAACTGCATGTTATGTGACTTATATCTCAATAAAACTGTTACCTGTAAATATACGTAGTTGAGCTTCTAGAATTCTTTCACAGAGTTTAATATAGTTAATACCCTAGGGCTCAGCTTCCAACAGTGGGCGTCCATGGGGCTCATGAGCCTATAATCAAAGCAATAAGAGGCTGAGCTGCATCTGTTTCATCCTACCAAACATAAACTGAGATGTCACACATTTGCAAACTCTCTCTGGTCCTGGTTTCTCAGGCAGCACAGAATTCCAACCTTCCCAGGATGGTATGATGACTGAGTTGTATTGGCAAAAGATTTAGGGCAGGACACATCAAAGTAGCAAGGAGCATTTGCTCCTGGAAAATCATGCTATTACTGAAAACAAAGGAATCTTAGAGGAATACCACAGGATAGAGAGAGTATCTGAATC
The DNA here is from genome assembly GCF_002288905.1 of Enhydra lutris kenyoni. Lineage (NCBI taxonomy): Eukaryota > Metazoa > Chordata > Mammalia > Carnivora > Mustelidae > Enhydra > Enhydra lutris. The sequence continues at coordinate 101,275,527 of NW_019154085.1, forward strand.
TCCCCTACCCTTAACTACCACTTTTTATGTCATGGGGGCAGTGAAGCTGAAAGTAAGGGGAAAAGAGGAAATTATACAGAAGGAAAAAGAAGATGGGTGGGGCACCTGGGTGGCTCAGTCAGTTCAGTGTTCAAACCTTGATTTCAGCTAAGGTCATGGTCACAGGATCATGGGACTGAACCCTGCATCAGGCTCCATGCTGAGTAAGGAGTCTGCTTCTCTCCCTCTCCCTCTGCCCCTCCCCCTGCTCATGCTCTCTGTTTCTCAAATAAATAATCTTTTTTTTTTTTTTTTTTTTTTTAAGAAGACTAGAGAGCATTGCAGCAAGGTGCTTTCACTCAGTTTATTGACGGGAATTAGCTCTAATTAAAGAAGATATTAATGCATCCTCTTACAGCAGGAGCCAAGGAAGATAAACCATTATTGATCCTATATACCTGGGCTAGGGGAAACTTCAACATTACCACGGTAGGATATGGGCCAGAACCCTTCTCATATAAGAACTACATTACAGAGGCACAGTTAAGATTAGGATTTAGATCAGGATTTAAAAGTTGGAAGATACTTTGACCCTCACCTGTCATTTGCATCTTGATCTCATAGCTTGTCACATATTCTTTTATAAAAATGGGCATCTTCCAAGTGCCTGATATTTTGTGAAGATAGAAAGAATAGCTAAACACTGACATTATTAGGTCAGTCCAGGGGAAAAAAAAATCATGGCTGACAGGCATGTAGAATATTGCTCTCTATGAATTAATGAAGAAGAAAAAAGCTAATTCCGTGGCCTTCTCTAAGCTAATAATTCAGCTGGCAAGAGCAAGCCTGAAGGAGTTTGGCAGGAGAATCTTCCTCTCAGCATTCATTACCATCCCTTCAAATCAAGATTGAGGTCTCAGGGGGAAAGTGGTGAGACAAATGTGAAGTGTTTAGGGTTTGGTCGACATTTGTGTTTGTGAGAAAAAAGCTACTCTTCACATAGCTACTCTTAGAAATAAAATAAAACTTACCTCTATCACAACCAAACAGTGATTTTAAAACAGATATTTCTGGAAAGTACTCCATTCCTCTCTTCAGAGTTCTAAATTCTTAGCTGTGAAAAGGAAGAAAGAAAGAAAGAAAGAAAGAGAAAAAGAAAGAAAGAAAGAGTGAGCTAGAATATGATTTCCCAGGAAGCCTATCAGTACTGACCCTAAGTGATCTTCCCTCTTTCTCAATTTAGTGTTTGCATGAATTACCCACCATTTGATATATAGCCTGTGCTAATGTTGTCTTCTTTGTCAGCTTTTCTGTTTTTCCATCATAAGAGAATCTCCCTTTTATTTTTAAATCTAGTTCACTGAGGTACAAATTAAAGCATTAGAATTTTGTGAGAGGAAAATGTGTGTGTCCATTAGTATGTAGAGAAAAAGGATAGTGTTCCATTGTTCTCTATTTGGTTGGGTTTCACTTCTGCCTCTATGCCTCTATTAATTAGGTGTGGACCTTTTAGCATAATCACATGATCCAGGCCCCTGGAATCAGCTCTTAGACTCAATAATATGTTTGGCTTCCCAGTTTTAATTTTTCTCTGATCACTCTTGTGGAGGATTCCTACGAGTTTTTCCCAATACTATATTTGTTTGTTTGTTGTTGTTTTGCTTGTCTTAGACATTTTTAATGATTTTTTTCTCATTTTTAAGCTATAAAAGGAGACCCTCATATGGATATTATAATGATTTTTCAAGAAACATTAAAGTAAATAGCTGATATACTTACCAGTCTTTTTTTTTAATTTAATTTTTTTTCAGTGTTCAAAATTCATTGTTTATGCACCACAACCAGTGCTGCATGCAGTACATGCCCTCCATAATACCCACCACTAGGCTCACCCAACCCCTACCTCCTCTCCTCCAAAACCCTCAATTTGTTCTTCAATGTCCACAGTCTCTCATGGTTTGTCTCCCCCTCTGGTTTCCCCCAACTTACTTCTCCTCCCCATCTCCCAATGTCCTCCGTGTTATTCCATATGCTCCACAAGTAAGGGAAACCATATGATAACTGACTCTCTCTGCTTGACTTATTTCACTCAGCATAATCTTTTCCAGTCCCATCCATGTTGATACAGAAGTTGGGTATTCATCCTTTCTGATGGAGGCATAATGCTCCATTGTATGTATTGACCATATCTTCTTTATCCATTCGTCTGTTGAAGGACATCTTGGTTCTTTCCACAGTTTGGTGACTGTGGCCATTGCTGCTATGAACATTGGAGTACATATGTCTCCTCTTTTCGCTCTATCTGTGTCTTTGGGGTAAATACCCAGGAATGCAATTGCAGGGTCATAGGGTAGCTCTATTTTTAATTTCTTAAGGAATCTCCACACTGTTTCCCAAAGTGGCTGCACCAACTTGCATTCCCACCAACAGTGTAAGAGGGTTCCCCTTACTCCACATCCTCTCCAACCTTTGTTGTTTACTGTATTGTTGATTTTGGCCATTCTACTAGTGTAAGGTGGTATCTCAATGTGGTTTTGATTTGAATCTCTCTGATGGCTAGTGATGATGAACATTTTTTCATGTGTCTGTTAGTATGTCTTCTTTGGAGAAGTGTCTGTTCATATCTTCTGCCCATTTTTGACATGATTATCTGTTTTGTGTGTGTTGAGTTTGAGGAGTTCTTTGTAGATCTTGGATATCAGCCCTTTGTTTGTAGTGTCATTTGTGAATATCTTCTCCCATTCCATGGGTTACCACTTTGTTTTGTTGACTGTTTCATTGCTGTGCAGAAGCTTTTGATCTTGATGAAGTCCCAAAAGTTCATTTTCACTTTTGTTTCCTTTGCCTTTGGAGACATATCTTGAAAGAAGTTGCTGTGGCCGATGGCGAAGAGGTTACTGCCTATGCTCTCATCTAGGATTTTGATAGATTCCTGCCTCACATTGAGGTCTTTTATGCATTTTGAGTTTATCTTTGTGTATGGTGTAAGGCAATAGTTGAGTTTCATTCTTCTACACATAGCTGTCCAATTTTCCCAGCACCATTTATTGAAGAGACTGTCTTTTTTCCACTGTATATTTTTTCCTGCTTTGTCAAAGATTATTTGTCCATGGAATTAAGGATCCATATCTGGACTGTCTACTCTGTTTCACTGGTCTATGTGTCTGTTTTTGTGCCAGTACTATGCTATCTTGGTGATCACAGCTTTGTAGTAAAGCTTGAAATCAGGCAACGTGATGCCCCCAGTTTTGTTTCTCTTTTTCAACATTTCCTTAGCTATTTGAGGTCTCTTCTGGTTCCGTACAAATTTTAGGATTGTTTGTTCCAGGTCTTTGAAAAATGCCAGTGGAATTTTGATTGGGATGGCATTGAAAGTATAGATGGCTCTAGGCAGTATAGACATTTTAATAATGTTTATTCTTCTGATCCATGAGCATGGAATGCTCTTCCATCTTTTTGTGTCTTCTTCAATTTCTTTCATGAGTGTTCTGTAGAGCCCAGGACCTGACAGATTCCCTGGAGAATTCTACCAAACATTCAAAAAAGAAATAATACCTATTCTCCTGAAGCTGTTTCAAAAAATAGAAACAGAAGGAAAACTTCCAGACTCTTTCTTTGAAACCAGCATTACCCTGATCCCCAAACCAGGCAAAGACCCCATCAAAAAGGAGAATTTCAGACCAATATCCTTAATGAATATGGATGCCAAGATTCTCAACAAGGTCCTAGCTAATAGGATCCAACAGTACATTAAAAATATTATCCACCATGATCAGGTGGAATTTATCCATGGGATGCAAGGGGGGGTTCAACATTCACAAATCAATCAATGCGATAGAACAAATCAATAAGAGAAGAGATAAGAACCACGTGGTCCCCTGAACTGATGCAGAAAAAGCATTTCACAAGATACAGCATCCGTTCCTGATTAAAACGATTTAAAGTATAGGGATAGAGGGAACATTCCTCAACTTCATAAAATCTATCTATGAAAAACCCACAGCGAATGTGGTCTTCAACGGGGAAAATCTGACAGTCTTGCCTTTGAGATTAGGAACATGACAAGGATGTCCACTCTCACCACTGTTGTTAAACATATTAGAATTCCTAGCAACAGCAATCAGACAACAAAAAGAAATAAAAGGTATTCAAACTGGCAAAGAAGAAGTCAAACTCTTCTCTCTTTGCAGATGACATGTTATTTTATATGGAAAACCCAAAAGACTCCACCCCCAAACTACTAGAACTCATACAGCAATTCAGTAATGTGGCAGGATACAAAACGAATGTACAGAAATCAGTTGCTTTCTTAAACACTAACAATGAAAATATAGAAAGGGAAATAAGAGAATCGATTCCATTTACTATAGCACCAAGAACTGTAAGATGCCTGGGAATAAACCTAACCAAAGAGGTAAGGATCTGTACTCAAAGAACTACAGAACACTCTTGCTGTTTGTTTTGCCATCTAATTCATGCTTAGCTGACTCTGGTCCCTCTTGGCCAGTGCCAAGACTTGGTTAACTGACTAGTCTGTCTGCCAGGAACCTTTATGGCAGGAAGGTTTTACTAGTATGACATGGGTTACCTTTATTCTGCCAACCATAATTTGGGGAAAGGAAAGCCATTTTTAAAATAGTTTCACTTAGGTGATTTAAATTCAGTGAGACAGACAAGGAAGTCAAACAGTTTTGCTTACTAGGCTCCAAAAGTAGTTTTAACGATTCTTGTTCTTCTGTTGAGTTGACTGAATTGATTGGTGGGTCCAGCCTTGTGTAGACACAACCTAAATGAACCCTGGTAGTACTTAGTGGATCATTGCCATGGAAAAGCCTTCTTTTGTCTCCTGATTAGACACAGAGAACAAGGAAGCAACAATAGAACAATAGTACACGGATGTTGTATTTACTGCTGTAATTACACCTTGTCAGGACTGCTGTGGTTGGTTTTTCAAGCCTCAGAGAGACTGGGGAGAAAGAATAAACATTTCTTCAAATTTAGTGTGTGGCAAGAAGCAAGGTCTCCCTTCTCCGGAGATCATCTTTTTTTTCCTTTCTGTCACTTTCTAGCAAGCATTTTGTATTTCTTTGAGGTAGCTTGTCATCGTTTCTTTGACACTTACTGACTTGATAATAAAACAAGTGCCCAGCCAGGTATCCTAGCAACAAAACAGTGTTTTAATTTCTCTCTGGTGCTTATTTATTAGATGCTCTGGAGCCTTTTCTCGAGCTATTAAGGGACACATATGGCTAATCTAGAGCAACACACTTCATCTTGGTCTAACTTACTAGAAATCAATATTCATTACCATGGATTATTCAACTCAAAAAGGGGCACTCTTGACCCTGAAAGATATCAGGAGGCTGGGAAAAACTCCAAAATGGTGTTAAAGTACATGCCTTGAGGAAAACAAGGCCACAGATTAGAAAGAGGTGACAGAAGGAGCTATGTCTCATTCTCCCACTGGGCTCTGGCTCTCGTCACCTTGGCAGAAGGCTGCAATCTCAGGCCCAAAGATGTAGGGATCAGCCGGATTAAGTGTGGCCCCTGCTCTCTCACTAAAAAGTCATGTGATTTTTCAACAGGTCACTTAAGCTCAGATTTGGCAGAGGATACAGAGCCATTCAGAATGAAAATGTAAAGACTATAGCTTCACTTGAGGAAACAGGCTTGGGAAAGGAACTTCTAGCAAGGCAAAAAACTCAGGTTCAAGACAGAATCATTCTCTCACCAGTACCAGAGAAAAGTCGAGTCTTCTGGAAGGTGTGGGGTAGGGCTGCTACTACTGGTATATGAGAGCCAGTTGTTAATTTTTCAGGAATTGTGCTAGCTGGTTGTTAAATCTGCCATTATTAAAAATTACATTTGGGCTCCTGGGTGGCTCAATCGGCTAAACATCTGCCTTTGGTTCAGGTCATGATCCCAGGGTCCTGGGATTGAGCCCCATGTTGGGCTCCCTGCTCAGAGGGAAGTCTGCTTCTCCCTCTCTCTCTGCCCCTCCCCACCATCCATGCTCTCTCTCTCAAATAAATAAGTAAAATATTTAAAAACTATATTATAAAAATCTATAATAAAAGGGGGATTAGAACACAACCCCAAATGCTGGTGAGGATATGGAACGGAAGGAATTCTTTTTGCTGGTGGGAAGGTATAATAGTTCAGGCACGTAGAAAACAGTTTGGTGGTTTCTCACAAAACCAAACATACTCTTCCCATAAAATCTAGTAATTGACTTAGTATTTACCCAATGGAGTTGAAAACTTATGTCCACACAAAAATCTGTACTTGGATATTTATAGCAGTTTTATTCATAATTGTCAAAACTTGGAAGGAACTAAGGTGTCCTTCAGTAGGTGAATGGCTAAATAAACTACGCTACATCCAGACGAGAGAACATTATTCAGCACTAAAAATAAACGAGCTATCAAGCCATGAAGAGACACAGAGAAATCTTAAGTGCATATCACTGAATGAAAGAAGAGAAGCCAATCTGAAAATAGTATATACTGTGTGATTCTAACTATATGACATTCTAGAAAAGGCAAAACTTTGGAGACATTAAAAAGATCAGTGATTTCCAAGGGTTAGAGAGGAGAGAGGGAGCACAGAGGATTTTTAGGACAGTGAAAATATTCTCTATGATACCATAAAGGTAGAAACACTTCACTATTCATTTGTTCAAACCCATAGAGTATACAACACCAAAAGTGAACCCTAAGGTACTATGGACTTTGGGTGACTGTATGTGTCAATGTAGGTTCATCCTTGGCAACAAATGTAGATGCTGGTGAGTGATGATAATGAGGGAGGCTATGTAAATGTGTAGCAGAAAAATCTTTGTACATTTCTCTCAATTTTGTGGTAAATTTAAAACTGCTCTCAAAAATTAGAAACAGATGTAATAAAAATCGTCACTGCCTTATTATTTTTATTGTATTTTAACCATCTCTATGAACTGGTGTTATTTTAAACATTATGGGAATTAGCAAATGCTACAAATCCAGACTTCTGAGGGGAAAGGGAGAACTGTATTGGCTTTCAGAGCACTTTCCACATATCCTGTGTGGCGGGCAATATAATCACCATCAACATCTTATTACAGATGTATAAATTAAAAAGTTAATGACTTATTTGAGTCACATCTGAAATGGCTGCACAAATCCTAATTCTCTTGATTCTTAGTCCACAAATAGAATTTTCCCTTTTCACACTCCATTTATTTTTCTTTTCCTAAGAGACCAGAAAGCAAGTCTTTGGTGATTTCATGTAGCCTTCTGAGCTTGCTTAGCAGAATACTGTGTTATGTCTGAGACATACCTAATTCCCTGTTACTCTTCCCTGTATTTTCCTCAAGGATAATAACACCTCCCCTGCCTACCTGATAGATTTATGTGAGAAAAAAGTGAGAAACAGACAAGAAGTGCTTTGAAATGAATGTAGTGCTGTTAAAAAAATTATGAGGAATTTTGAAATACATGCTCCTAATTTTTATTATCATTTTCAAGATTATAATAATTATGTTGCTAGTGAAAAGACACAAACTTCTGTGTTTGTTGCTGGGAGTTGAAAAAAGACAAGGACATTGGGACATGAATTTTCTGTCACATTCTCTCTTCACTCAACTGATTAGATTCATTTTGTAAGTACAGTGAGCTGTAGCTCGAGTTGAAAGTTGAAGAACGTGGTAAATGTAAAAAGGAAAGTTGAGTGATTTAGTATTTTATTAAATTTAAATAAGTAATTGATCTGATGGTTATGACCATTAGAGACAGAAGAAATAAAAAGGAAATTAAGTTCTGACCATTATAAAAGACAAATGGCTTCTTAGAAATATAAAGGATTCTTTTGTGTGGGGAGAAATCCAGAGGCATCATTGTATGTGGTCTAGTTATCTAGGATTTGTAAAACTCAAAATCAACCACAGTTAACCTGGAGTTCTCTAAGAAGGAGGTGCCAAATGTACCTAGAAGACAGAATTAGAGCAGGTGTCTAGATTATTCGATAAGAGTATTACAGGTTCAGGGTAGGAAAAACGTTGACTCAACCCTCTGAATGTCTTTGGTGAGGTCTGAAAGTTAAACTGACAAAAACAGAGTAACAGGAGAAAAACTTATAAATTGATTTACGTTTCATATGACATGAGAGCCTTCAGAATGAAGTGAAGATGAGGGGAAAAAAGGAAGGCTGAGTATTTTTATGGTGGGTTTAATGAAGAGGAAATAGGAAAGAAAATGATAGGTTGAGGATCATAAGCAAGTGTAATAGAGTCAGGAAAATTTAACAAGGCCTGTTTGTTTGGATTTTTCTTGGTATCCCTTTGTCTTCAGAAATAAGGAAGCTTCTCCCCTCTGGGTATAGGGAGAGGGCACCTCTCACAAAAGGGATTTCTGACCTGTTTCAGAGGAGAAGGATGTGTGTGTGGGGGAGGGGGGTTACTTCAGATAGATCTTTCTACTTGTGATGTTTTCTCAGACTCCTTCAACTTAAAACATGCACTATGTAAAGGTGCCATAATTTGGGGTAGTGTGTCCCCTTTAGAGGCAACATTTGAAAAATATAAATTTAGGCAAAAAAAAAAGTTAGATCTGGCAATCTTCACAAAAGTATCGCTTTAGAATTAAGGAGGGAAAAACCTATTGGTTTATTTTTGGGGGATCAAAGGTATATTTTTTACATTTCTGTATTGAGATTAAACTTTTCATCCCCTACTTTTGTATACTTTGTATATATATTTCTGTGTATGTATTTTTATTATTTACTCTAGCTTTATATAGATTTTAGACACTTCCAAAATTAATGAAATAATGATTTTCAGACAAACAAAACCAGAGAGAATTCATTCTTATCAGACCATTCTTCATGAAGAAGCAATGTGATACTAAATGGAAATTTGACTATACATAAAGAAATGAAGAGCACCAGAACACTAACTTTTGTTTTTCTATTATTATATTTAATGGTTTTAAATACTAATATAGTAATAATATATTGGAGATTTCAAATATATGTAGCAGTAAAATAAAGGCAAAAATAGCAAAAAAAGTTGGGAGGAAATAGAATATTTTTGATTTCTTACATTATATTTGCATTGTAAAAAATAAAAAAGTATATTAGAAAGCATGTATATTGCAAAGCACAGAGGCAACCACTAAAAATATTTACAAAACAGGTAATTTTCATATACCAATAGTCAAAAAAAGGAAAAAAAGTCATTAATAAATTCCTGATATTAAGGAGGCCAGCAAATAGAGGAACAAGAAACAGCACAGATAAAACAAATAGAAAGGACTATCATGATGGTAGCTTTGAATCTAAATATATCAATAGCTATGATAGGTATAAATTATATAAATACTCCAAATAAAATCAGCGATTGTCAGATTTAACAAAGAAACCAAGGCTCTATAATATCCTTCTTGTGTGAAACTCGTTTTAAATATAAAGACAAGTTACAATTAAAAGAATGGAAACCCACATACCCAGCAAACCTTGTTCAAAATAAAGCTGAATTGGTTATTATCAGATAAAATGGGCTTCAATACAGGGAAAATTACCAGAGTTAAAAGGGCTCTACCATCCTCATAAAAGGGTCAGTGCAACTTGGTGATGGAACGATCCTAAAGATGTACACACTAACAATTACAACTACGAGACACACATATGAACCCACAAAGGTTGGATATTTCAATATTCTTTTCTTGGCAAACAGTATAACAAGTAACTAATACATTAAGAATATATCAAACACCCAAGAGCTCCTGCAACCAGTCGAGATAACAGACGTTTAAAGGACACTTCACTCAAAATTTATGTAGTAGTAGAAGGACCTAGAGAAGCCAAAACAAATTTTTGTCACAAGGTTAGACTTACAGATTAGAGGAACCAAATAGAAAATCAAGGAATAGTCCCACACATAAATAATCAATGAGTTTCGACAAAGGTGCCGGGATAATTCCATTGAGAAAGACAGGAGTTCAACAACTGGAGCATTTGGGTTTCCATATATAAAGATGAAGCAAAACAAAACCTCAACTGGTATCGCATTCCACATACAAAAATCAAATCGAAATGGATCATAGACATGAATGTAAAACTAAAATTATGAAACTTCTAGAAGAAAGCATATGAGGAAATTTTCTGTGACCTTGATTTAGGCATGGATTTCACAGGACAGAAAAAAAAAAACAACTGAACAATAAAAGTATATGATTCATAAATTGTTCTCCATCAAAATAAAATGTGAGCTCTTTGAAAGAAATTTAAGAATCATTTTTAGGGGTGCCTGGGTGGTTCAGATGGTTAAGCGTCTGCCTTGGGCCCAGGTTGTGATCTCTGGGTCCTGGGATCCAGCCCTGTGGGGGGCTCCTGGCTCAACAGGGAGTCTGCCACTCCCTCTCCCTTTGCCTCTCTCCCCTGCTCATGCTCTTTCTCTCTCTCCTTCTCTCCCTCTGTTTCAAATGAATAAATTAAAAAAAAATCTTTAAAAAGTATTATTATTTTTAAAGCTGTGAAATAGAAGAAAATATTCACAAAAAAAACCTATAACTTATAAAGGACAGGTATCCAAAAATATATAACAAACTCTTCCAACTCTATCATTATAAACAATCCATTAAGCACTTTGGCAAAGCTTGGAACAGACCCTATACCAAAGAAGCGACTTAGATGGCAGAAATGCTCAGCATCATTAGTTATTAAGGAAAAGTCAATCAAAATCACCATAAGATACATTACACACCTGTTAGAATAGCAAAAACAGAAACAAAGTAAAATAAGAGAAAACACAAAGTCCTGTGGAGGATGTAGAACAACTGGAACTCTCACGTGCTACTGATGAGAATAAAAATTACATGGCCTTGTTGGAAACAGGGTGCCAGTGTCATAAATTCAGGCATACCTTATGTCCCTTACAACTTATTATTCACACTTGTAGATACGTATCTGACAGGTATGAAAGCACAGGTCCCACAGAGACCTTTGTGCAAACGTTTATAGCAACTATTACTGATAGTGCCAAACAGGATGTATCCCAAATGTCGGCCAGCTGGTGCATAAACCAATAGTGCTGTGCCCATGTAAAGGGGTACACTCAGCACTACACAGAAAAGAGCCATTGTGACATGCAGTGACATGGAGGACTCTCAAAATGCTTCTGCCAAGCAAAAGAGGTAAAGGAAGGCAGAACGCAAAAAACTATATATACTATATGATTCTATTTTTATGACCTTCTAGAAAAAGCAAAACTGTAGGGAAAGAAATCAGATCAGTGGTTGCCAGGGGCTGGGCACTGATGACAAAGAGACATTTGGAAGATGATGGAAATATTTTCTACTTTGATCGTGATTGTGGTTAGATGATACTATACATTTATCAAAATTCATTGACGTGTGCATTTAGGAAGAAAACATTGTATTTATATCTTAATGCATCTATATTAAAAAAATGTCAAAGGAAGATAAAGAACAGAAATAAGCCTGACCTTAAAGGAATCCTGGCCTCCTTTATAAATTCTGTTGGAGGTCTCAAAACAGACTTATAACTTCAGTTTTGAATGGCATGCAAATTAATCTAGGACACTGGTTCACAACCATGTCTACACATTGGAATCACTTGGGGAACTTTTAAAAATCAATGCTGTCTAGTTCCAAACTTAGAAAAACTAAATCATATGTGGGGGTGACACCAGCATTTTTAAAAAAAGCTTGCCTGGTATTTTAATGTTAAGGCAGAGTTTGGAGCTATAATCAACTTGTGAATCTCAAAATCTTGAAAGCCTCAGAATCACCAGGAGGGCTGTTATAACCCAGGGGTCCTGCCGATCTGGGGTCCACTAATTCAATTCAACTACCGCTTCAGAGGTGTTATATGTTTGGGTAGCTATGTGAGAACTAGAATTTATTCTTAATGATGTCTTTTAGAGAAGTTAATAAGGGGGCACCTGCATGGCTTACTTGGGCGTCTGACTCGTTTTCAGCTCAGGTCATAATCTCGGGGTGGTCAGATCGAGGCCTGCATTGGCCTCTGTACTGGGCGATAAGCCTGCCTGGGATTCCCTCTGCCCCTGCCCCCACACCTGTCTGTCTGTCTCTCTCTCTCTCTCTCTCTCTCTCTCGCTCTTTCATAAATAAATAAATAAGGTTAATAAGGTAGAATTACTTTAAAGATATGCATTGAGATCCCTCTGGATCTACGTTAAATTTTGTCCACTGATTTGCAAAGGTGCTACATCCTGCATACGAGTCATTTATTTTGTAAGAACAAATGCCCAAGGACATCAGCAATCTTACCAGTGGTTTATGTGATTCAAGTGATCGGTAAAGCTAGGTTAGTTGTTACTGAAAAAAATTGAAACAGCAGCTTATCTAAACATATCTCCTTTGCTGTCTATTTTTCTAAATCATTCCAATGACTCAGTGATTTTAAAGACTTTAGAATACTGACAAATACACTGATGCTATGGTCATTGCGACCATTTTGTTTTAGGGTGTGTCAGTGACCACCTGTTTTTATAAAACAGGTTAAGCTCCACCGTATTCAACAAGAGTTCACTGGGAGCTTGCTATGGACTGAGGTGGCTATTGTGTCCCCCTAATTTATAAAATTTATAAATTGAATTTATAAACTGAAGCCCTAAACTAAAATTTGACTGTATTTGGAGATGGGATCTTTGGGAAGGTAATTTAGATTAAATCAGATAGACTTGCCCCCTTATAAGAGGAGAAAATAGCACCAGAGATCGCCCTCCCTCCGTCTTCCCCACCTCTTTCCCTCTCTTCTCCCCTCCTCACCCCTCTCTCTTTCCCTCTCTCTTTGCACAGAGAAGAGGTCTTGTGAGGTACAGCAAGAAGATACCCATGTGCCAGCCAGGAAAAAAAAAAACCTTCACAAGGAGCTACCCCGGCTGATGCTTTTTTCCTTGAATTTCTAGCCTCCAAAACTTTGAGAAAATACATCTATGTTGTTTCAGCCACTCAGTCTGAGGTATTCTGTTATGACAGCCTGAACTGATAAATACAGACCCCAATCTATGCTAGGTAATGTGGAGTTTGAAAAAAGAAAAATGAATCATAGAGTTTTACTTCAAGGAGCTTACAATTAATGGGAAGATAAGACCTGCACTTAGAAACCAATTTAAAGATAACAAAATGCACACTGCAATTAGATGTCAAGCATACAATGCAACACGTATACTGCCAGAGTTCAATGGAGGGAGAGAAGGGAGAATGAGCTGGAAATATTACGGAATTTGCACTAATAGTGGTCATCAGGTGGGGTTCCATTTCTAATAAAGACTCACAGAATGAAAAAAAAAACACACACAATGCTTACAAATGTACCGTTTTTGCAGGAAAAGGATACATTCTAGTAATAGCACTAAACTAACCATATGCTTACAGCCCAAGGCTGCCTCACAACAAGATGTGGGAGAGACCAGGCAGAGTACCTGCTGTCCTCAGTGAGGCCCCACCAGACACACTTTCTCTCTGGACCATGAACCACCAATGTGCATGGAACATCTCACACCCGGGAAGCACAGAATTAAATCTTCACCGATGTTTCTTACACCTTACTGGTCCTGCAGGCATATTCTTGCTATGTCATCAGCCCCAGCAGCTGACCTTTCTGGAGGTCTCATTAAGACCAGATGCAGGAACACCTGGGTGGTTCAGTGGGTTAAGCGTCTGCCTTCTGCTTAGGTCATGATCTCAGGATCCTGGGATTGAGTCCCATGTCCAGTTCCCTGCTGTGCGGGGAGCCTGCTTCTACTTCTGCCTGCAGTTCCCCCAGCTTCTGGGCTCTCTTGCAAGCGCTCTCTCTCTCCCTCTCTGACATATAAATGAATAAAGTCTTAAAAAATAAACTTAAAAAAAAAAAAAGACCAGATGCAAATCATCAATCTCTGTTCTCAATATACAATGCTAGCAAGCTGTATAAAACATCCCCAGAAGATTCTCAGACCCTCGTTACAAAGCATCACTATTAATTAGTACATTTCAAGCCAGGACCAAGCAGATTATTTCAGCAAAATAGGCCAGGTCAGTTGATGACCTGCAGGAATTAACCTCAGGGCACAGAGGTCTTCACAAAAGAGGTAGATCTTTGTAAAGAGATCAAAGAACTGGTAACATGCAGGTCAAAAGGACGCAAAGTTATTTCGTAGTTCACTTTGTCTGTTGCTGTCTAGTCCAGCATCTCTCAAGATGTGGCCTGACAGTGTCAGATGGTCCTCAAGAACCTTCAGGGAATCTATGAAGTCCATGCAGTTGACAACATAATACTGTCGTTAGCTCCTTTTCATTCTTCTCTCACTTGTTACAGTGGCTTCTCCAGAAGTGACATCCCATGTTTGCAGGATGCCACAACAGATCAGACATCGAAACAGATATGAGATTCTGTCTGTTGAATATTATAAATTATTATTATATTATAAATAAGTATATTATAAAACAACAAAAAAGAGTCCAACTATGCTAGGTAATATGGGGTTTAAAACAAGAAAAGCATTAGGGAAAGAATAAATGAAACAAGATGGGATCAGGAGGGAGACAAACCATAAGAGACTCTTAATGTCACAAAACAAACTGAGGGGGGCTTGGGGGACAAGGGTAGGGAGAGGGTGGTGGGGTTATGGACATTGGGGAGTGTTATGTGCCATGGTGAGTGCTGTGAGGTCTGTAAACCTGGCGATTCACAGACCGTACCCCTGGGGCTAATAATACATTATATGTTTATAAAAAAATAAAAATATAAATATATGTTTATATATATAAAATATGTTTATAAAAAAATTTAAAAAAATTAAAAAGTTAAAAAAAAAAAGGAAAGAAAAGCAATCGGGGCTCCTGGGTGGCTCAGTTGATTAGGTGTCTGACTCCTGGTTTCAGCTCCGGTCATGATCTCAGGGTTGTGAGACTGAATGCCACATTGGGCTGTGCACTGGGTCTGGATCCTGCTTAAGATTCCCTCTCTCCCCCTTTCTCTGCTCAACCCCTGCTCCCCCTCAAAAAACAAAAACAAATTATCATTAAAAAAAGAAGTGTCATTCCTCTCACTTCTTGAGAAAAGTTGTCTTTTATAAATATATTTTTGTTAATTTGTTATGGGTTTATTATTATGTTAAAAAACAAATAAATGGTAATTATAATAATAAACATTATATACCTATATTTTGTCTTTAATGTTTAATACAGATATTGCACATAGATACGTGCATATAGATATAATGCACATGAATAGAAATTGTTATTTTTTTTCTTTTTTTTTAAAGATTTTTTAAAATTTATTTGACAGATCACAAGTAGGCAGAGAGGCAGGCAGAGAGAGAGAGGAGGAAGAGGCAGGATCCCTGTTGAGCAGAGAGCCCGACGCGGGACTCGATCCCAGGACCCTGAGATCATGACCTGAGCCAAAGGTAGAGGATTTAACCACTGAGCCACCCAGGCACCCCTAGAAACTGTTATTGATGTATAATTAATGTGTATAACATTGAGTTAGTTTCATATGTGTATATATCAAGAAAAGATTAACAGGATGAGTTTAACATCCATCATCATACATAGATACACTTTTTTTTCTTGTGATGAGAACTTCTAAGGTCACTGTTTAGCAACTCTCAAATATATAATCCAGCATTGTTAACTATAGACACCATGCTATACATTACATCCCCAGGACTTAATTTGTCCTATAACTGGAAGTTTGTACCTTTTAACCACCTTCATTCATTTTACCTGCCACTTTACTCCTTGCCTCTGGCCACCACCAATCCAGTTCACCAATTGAACAGAAACTCCTCCAGGTCTTTAATAATTTGTTATGATGTAAAGGGATTTGCAAATTTAAAAAAAGTTTGAGAACAGTTAACTTATCCTAAAAAGAAAAAAATCTACCTATTGACTGATCAATCAATCTATAAATTAGGTTGAGAAGGAGATGAAAAATTTTTTTTAGTATTGTATTTCTATAATTTTAATATACTGTCCATAACAAAGTAAAACTAAGAGGTTTAATATGCAAATACACATAAAAAATCCAAATCTACAGTAGATCTTGGAATTAAAAAGTGGGAAATACTAAAGACATTTTATTAAGTGCCTGTCATCCATCCATACTACAAGAGCACAGGTTCAGCTTTCAATAATCTAGCCAAAGGGAAACTAAAGTCACTCCTTTAATATGCATAATCCCACGTGTATGTTTGGATAATATACTGATGAATACTGTTCTCACAGAGCATACACAGATACCAAAGTCAGTTCATGGGCATTGACATAAATACAGCTAGAGTATGCTTTTTAATTATGATTATGTGGAGATAACTGGACTGGGGAGGACCTTAACTCATAGGATCAAGTGCCCATTGCCCAGAGAGCATTCAATCAAGCAAGCTGATTCCACTATAGAGCTTTTACATTGTTTCATTTGACCTAAGCATCCCATGTTTCTTACAAATGTTCTCAATAGATAAGCAGAATGGGAAAAGACACGAAATAAAGACCACTGAGGGGACTGAGTAGAATGAAGAGGGTTCATGTAAGGGAATAGGAGCAAATCAAGTTGAGTAGGTAAAGTGTACCCAATTAAGAAGGCCAGTTGTAACAGATGGAGACTGCACTTAAAAATATACTACCGGGTAAACCTGGCGATTCACAGACCTGTACCCCTGGGGATAAAAATATATTATATGTTTATAAAAAATAAAATTAAAAAAATATATATATACTACCGGGGGGACGCCTGGGTGGCTCAGTTGGTTAAGCAGCTGCCTCCAGCTCAGGTCATGATCCCAGCTTCCTGGGATTGAGTCCCACATCGGGCTCCTTGCTCATCGGGGAGCCTGCTTCTCCCTCTGCCTCTGCCTGCCATTCTGTCTGCCTGTGCTCGCTCTCTCTCCCTCTCTCTCTCTGACAAAAAAAAAATACTACCGGGGCGCGTGGGTGGCTCATTTGGTTAAGTGTCCATCTCTTGATTTTTGGCTCAGGTCATGATCTCAAGGTTGTGGGATCAAGTCCCACATTGGGCTCTGTGCTGGGTGTGGAGCCTGCTTGGGATTCTCTCGCTCCCTCTGCTGCTCCAACCCCCGCCCCCCACACTCTATCTCTCTCTCTCTAAAATATACGTATAAAACTTCAAATAACAGGTAATGAGGAGGTGCAAGGAAGAATGAAGTTTAGCTTGGTAATCATAACAGATAACATCAGAGAGCCTATTCTAGAAATAGGGAAAATGTTCATTTCATTTGTTCATTAATATATCTATTTGCTGAGTGTAGGGAACAAGCTAGGTACTGCTCCAGATTCCAAAAATACAAGATAAATACAAAGCAGAACTTGTCCTTGAAGTTCAGGAATAAGACTGCTATGCTGATATATGTACTGAAAACAAAAGATATCATTAAATCCAAAGTTTTTAAGCTCCAAATAAGATTATCCACCAAAGGATATTTTCATCAAGAGTCTAGCTTGATGTGGTTGGTTTTTTTTCTTTGAACTGTATAACAAATTTAAATTTGGACATGTAACTCCTTCTTTCCCCACCTGAACTTGGAGAAAATCTCTGGCTACAAATAAGTCTAATAGAAGTGGCATGCAGAATAATTGGGGCCCCAAGGTTCACTTAATGACAAAGATGACAAATGGCAACCCAGTCGTTGTTCTGTAGCAGTAGAAATTGTCCTGGTACAACCCCTTTCCCCTACAGCCCCACTGTGAGAGTCAGTATGAAACATCCAGTTAGAAGCAAATTTTATTTTATTGATATACTGCAAAATGTCACAAATTTCCATACAACTATGTTAATAAAAAATCGATTCTTTTAAACAAATGGGAAAAGACTTTATCCCAACTGGATTGAGTTACCTGCCAGAAAAGTCCAATTAAAAAATCATGTTCGATATTTATGGTGAAAAATGAAGACTAGCACTGGGGCACTAAAGTCAGCAAATGAAGACCATGTACATCCTGTAGTCTGCACGGTGGGATCATCAAACCCTCACAAACCCTGCCAACCACTGACTCACTCTGATCTCCGTTACACATTTCCCTCCAACCTTCCTGTGAGGAAGACCAACAAAGCACACACACACACACACACACACACACACACACACACACACACACATAGAAGGAAGCACCTGAAAAATATATCTGGCAGATAGCTTGCTAAGAAAACTCATTACCAAAGAAAGCTCTTATGTAAATGAAGCCTCTCATTTACCCACAATAAGGAGAAGCTCACGAAAATTATAGAAAAATTTGAATTCAGCCCTTGTCTCTTTTTTTGGTCAAAAACCACACATATTCTTCATCTAATTTTTGCTACTCCAAATCATGCTTATGAGCTACTCAGATGATCAACAGCCCCTTCAGTGACTCCTTCCTAAACATGCTTCACACAAGAAACCTGTTCTCTCCCTCTCTACTGAAACTCCCAGAACATAGAGAAACATAGTTCATCTGGCAAGCTAAGCGGTATGGTCAATGGGCATATCAATGTAAAGGGCTGATATCTGATGCTGCATCGCCCAATTTCCATGTTTAAAAAGGAGGTATCAAATCCAAAGCAATCAATTTATTTCTTGAAAATTGAGGTGAAATTCCCTTAACATAAAATTAAGCATCTTCACACTGTTAAAACACATTTTTGAAGGCAAAAGTATTTAGTGCATTCACAATACTGTGTAATCACCACCTCCATCATTTCCAAACATTTTCATCGCATCAAAGGAAACCACATTTCCATTAAACATGTGCTCTGCATTCTCCCCTTCCTCCGGCTCCTGGCGGCCACCAATCTGCATTGTCTCTATGGATGTATGTATTCTGAACATTTTGTATAAAGGGAATCAGGGAATATGTGATCTTTTGTGTCTAGCATTGTGAATTAGCATAATGTTTTCAAGGTTCATCAATGATGTAGGGTGTATCAGATACTTCAGTCCTTTTAATGACTGAATGGTCTTCCATTAATATGTATAAACCACAGTGTATTCTTTCCATCTGCTGATGAACTTTTGTGCTGTTTCTACCTGACCTTTCATGAATAATGCTACTATGAACACGTGTGTACCTATGTATTTTTGAGTACCAGATTTCAGTTCTTGGGGGTACATATTGAAGGGTGTAATTGCTGGGCCATGTTGTAGGTCTTTGTTTAACTTTGGAGGAACTGCCAAATTGTTTCCACAGTGACAAAACCATTTTACATTCCCACCAGGAATGTACCATTGTTCTGATCAATTTCTCCGTATCTTTGCCAACGCTTATTTTCCTTTTTTTTTTTTAATTGTAGCCTTGTCACTGGGCATGAAGTGCTACCTCATTGTGGTTTTATTTGCTTCCCTAATAAGTAATGATATTGAGGATATTTTCATGTGCTTGTCGGTATATCTTCCTTGTATATCTTCCCTGGAGAAACGTCTATTCAAGCCCTTTGCCCATTGAGGGCAATTGTTTTTAACAGCAGAAATTCCGTGAAATGTTTAGAAATAAGACAGAGGAAGGAAGCAAGGAATACAATCGTTCCTGCTGCCTTCCTGCTGTCATTCTTAAAACCCTCACACAATGCCCTTTGGTTTTGTTTTTCCTACATCCCAGGTAACATGGAGGAGATGGGGTTTATTCCCAACTTGATACACAGTAATACTTCCAATCACTTGAAGCAGTTACCATCTATCCATGTCTCAAAAATGAACAAAACCCACCTTGCTCCTGTCATTTGAAAGTGTGCAGTTCTTCCTTGTGTTTACACTGTCACCAGCCTGCCCAGGTTCAAACTTGGACTCCTCCACTTTGTAGCCCTGTGATATGTGGAAAGCTGTCATTGTTTCCTCCCTACACAATGGAGATATTTAAAATGCCTGTTTTAGGGGCTCCTGGGTGGCTCGGTTGGTTAAACATCTGACTCTCAATTTCAGCTCAGGTCATGATCTCATGGGTTATGAGATCGAGCCCTGTGGTGGGCTCCAGGCTCAGTAGGGAGTCTGCTTAAGATTCTCTCTCTCCCTCTCCTTCTGCTGCCCCTTCCTCTACTCACTCTCTCTACTAAATAAATAAATCTTAAAAAAAAAAAAGTCTGCTTTATAAAAAATATTGTGAAAATAAGAAAGTGTCCAGAAAAAGGGTCAATATATTCAAAAATACATTATAAATGTCACCTGTCATAGTTTAAGGCTCTCCTATACCATCTCTCTACTGCTGCTCTCCTACCATGTCCGGGCTCCCACTGCCATCTGCAAGCTCCAGAATGAACTCTTCATTCGCTGAATGGATTTGTCCTGGGCTCTCATATCCCTCTCAGTTCAAAGACCAGCTGGTGTTTAACTCTGTTTCCTTTCTCTCTCTTTTCATCCCTTCTTGGCCAAATATTTTTTGAAAATTACAAAATTTTAAATGTTATCTAGAAGTACTTTATACATATTCTCACCTGACATTCATACTTTAATATACTCTGAAAAAGTCTTTTTCTCCACTCAGAGTGCTCCTGTTTCAGTCATTATATGCCAGTAATATATTATATATCAATAATATACGTCAGCCATCATCCAACTCTGCCAATCCATCATGATTGCCCACACTCTTTCTGAAGTTGTGCCTTCACTTATTTCCATAGGAAAGACTCTCCCGGTTTTTTGTCCTCTCTAAATACTGCTTCTTCTCAACTTACTTCGAAAATGTATGCCTTCTATCTAGACATTAAATTTTGGTATTCCTTAAGTCCTGCTCATAGATCCACTTTGATCTACTCTCAAGCCCAGATCTTCCAGGGAATGAATCAAAATGATTTTCTTTGGGAGCTGTCAATTTACAAATATGTTTTCTTTGGTAAGGTTTTTGTTGCTTGGCCTTACTTAATACTGAGACTTGTTATCAAATCTACTGCCTGCAGATACTTATCATCCAGGAGCCTCTAATGGACCCTGCATAACAGTTTAATAACTTCCATTTATTTTTCCATAAGTCTTGCTAGACACTTGATATGTTTCTCATGTAATTCTCACCACAACCTTGTTAGACATGTATTAACAACCCAATCTGAAGATAAAAATATGTTTCAGAGGTTAAGTCAGCTGCACAGAGTGAACCCATCCACTTAATGTTGGAGCCAGTATAATCTTTTCAGCCAGTATAATTACCTCTACTTTCATAAAATTAGAACAGTCACATTTGTGCCTTCACATAAAAGCTGATTTTGAGGAAAACAATGATAAAACAAAAACATGCTTCTTTTGAAAACCAGAAAAGAATCACCAGATGTTGTCAAAGCCTGCTTATGTGGGTCCATGTAGCTAGCACACCCAATCTAGAACATCCTGAGAAACTGATAAACAGTAACAGGGACACATAGAAACTAAAAATTCCCCACTAAGTATTATTAATGAGAAGTCGCCACATACACTGAACAACTTTAAGCTATATGAAATTAGGACATCTAATATAAGATATACAGGAATCTGTATTTGAAAACTATCTGCGAGTGATTTTGGAATCAAAACCTATTGAGGGGGGTACCTGGGTGGCTCAGTGGGTTAAGCCTCTTTCTTCAGCTCAGGTCATGATCCAAGAGTCCTGGGATTGAGCCCCACATCCGGCTCTCTGCTCAGCTTCCCCCGTCTCTTTGCCTGCTTGCCTGCCTACTTGTGATCTCTGTCTGTTAAATAAATAAATAAAATCTTAAAAAAAAAAAAAAGACTATTGAGGACTTTCTTCAGAACCACCTAAAATTTGTGACAGTAAATATAATAGTACCAAGCTATTCAACAGAGGACATATAACTCAATAAAAGAACTAAGAAAATGCTAAGTTTTACTAGTCTGAGCACACTTGGCATATTCAAAAATGTCATCTTGTACAAGTGGTGAAATTATGTGAAGTTCCTTATATTCTCTCTATTTGCACATGCGATTATTTGTGGACAAAAAAGTAGAATTGCCTGCACTTAATAGAGACAAAAATTGAAAGTGTATTATTTTCAGACTTGATAGTATTTAGAGAACTCTCACACAAGAAGTTCAGATTATGATTTGTCCCTGTTCTGTGCAGCAATCTTACTTTTTGTTCTGTGTATATATCAATATATATTCAAGGGTATTCAAAATGACTCAAATGAATTGAGTTTGGTTGATCAGATTAGGAAGTAGTGCTTTCATGAAATATTTGATGTTTGGAAGAGTGATATTTAATAATTGAGCTCTTGTCTTAGTTTATACCTCACCTAGGTTTCTTTAGTAACTTAGATGTTATATAATAGTTGCGTGGGTCTTCAGAGTTAACTATTTATGGTCTGGTGAGGTTGGACTATCAGAGTAGCAGAAGCAGTCCTGAGATAGAGAAATGTATTGGTTCCCCTTCTCTGACAAGGAGACAGTGCTATCCTTGCCTAAAGAATGATCCCATAGAGGTAAGAGTTAAAGTAAACAGTAATACAAAGTAGGAAATTGATAACAGGTAGAAAATAGTAGACTCTATTTAGTCTAGAGAATTGTGTAGCCATTTTCCCGGGATTGGCTTGGGCTTTGGGGATTTATCTGGTCATGTGGCACTGTAGAAGAAAGCATACCCCTCCTGTGTGTTTCTTCTTTACTCTCACACTGCTGATGTGCTTCACTCACACCTGACACCAGATGTGTGTGCTTTCCACCAACCAAGATATCTGCGCCACACCAGCTTGGTGTTCTATAATTCAATTCAATTCTGATACTATCTACCTGGAGTTAGCATCAGATCCCAGAAGTTAGGGGCTCTTCCGCACAAGACTGATCCCACTCTTCATTTCAGATGTCAATCACAAGTCCCAGTCACCTGTACTACTGACCAAACAGCTATAAATTGGGCTTCCCACAATGCCTTCCTTAGGTTTCATAATTTTTTAGAATAGCTTGCAAAACTCACATATACCAGTTTATTATTAAAAAATATGATAAAGGATACAGAGAAACACTGAGATGGAAAAGATATTCAAAGTAAGGTATGGGGGAAGGGACACAGAGCTTCCATGCCTTCTTCAGGCTATGGCACTCTCCTAGCACCTCCAAGTGCTCAGCAACCTAGAAGCTCTCTGAACCCCATTCTTAAAGAAGCTTCATCATGTAGACATGATTGATTATTAACTCCACTTCCAGACTCTCTCCACTTCCCAGAGGATGAGGGGTTAGAAAGTTATAAACTTCTAATCATGACTTGGTCTTCCTGGTGACCAGCCCTATCTGGTAGCCCACCAAGAGTCACCTCATTAAAACAAAAGATGCTCCTACCACCCACAAAATTCCAAAGTATTTAGCAGCTTGGTATCATCCACTTCTATACTCAGGAAATTAAAAAAAGTCTTAGAAGTTCTGTGTTAGGAACTGGGGTCAAAGACTAAATGTTAGAACAAAAGACACTCTTATCACCTATATTTACAAGGGTTTTAGGAGCTCTGTGTCAGAAGTTGGGGGCAAAGATCAATACCTATATTTCTTCTTTCATAGGTATCATTGGGATATTAAAAATGCTTATTACCACCATTCATGAGTAAGATAACAGAGTGTAGATAGATTTGCACATGGGAATAGTAAGATGGTAAAATGAGAGAATAGGAGGAGTATTAGATCCAATCCACTCATTAAATATACTGTTCACATGAAAATGGCAGAAGTCAAATACTCAGACATTTGTTCCATAAAGGCAGTAGTATCTAAACATAGTAAACCACTTGGTAAGGATTTTTTTTTTAAAGTGACATTTTCCAGATTCCTCTCCAGACCTATAGGCAGTAGTATCTAAACATAGTAAACCACTTGGTAAGAATTTTTTTTTTAAATGACATCTTCTAGATTCCTCTCCAGACCTATAGTGTTAGAATTTCTGTAGAGAGGATTTGAAAACTTATATTATAGAGTCTTCCAGTTAATAAGGATATGTGACTACTTAGAAACCACCAAACTTAAACATTAAAGCCTCCTACAATCTAATTGTCTCTTATACTCTAGCTAAATTAACATTTCTGTTGAGGCAAAAAAGGAACTTCTTCCTCTGTCTTTTAGTTTTTATAACTAGTCAACTACTAACTCTCATTAATTACCACAAGAGCCTAACCCATATTAAGCACCTACCAACACAAGCCTACAGGAAATACTTTACATGTGTTACTTAATTTTATTCTCAAAACAATCAAAAAGCTAGGTACTATTATTAACTTTTTTATTTTACAGAAGAGGAAATAAAATTCAAGAGACTGAATATTTGCTCAAGGTCAAAACTGATAAATTTTAGCACTTTAATTTTTGGTGCCCCACAGATAGGGAGGTGCCCCATCTCCCCCCACCCTAAGCCATTCTTCAAAGAAAGATTTCTTTCCCCAAGAACTGGGAGTGCCATTAGCAGACAGGCTTCAGCAGATAGGCTTCAGCTGACAGCTTTTTCAGGGCTGAACGGTCTTACCAAGGGCATACTCCTCCCAGAGCCTGTAGTACCAGTGACTAACTGATACAGCATATGAAGGACTGGCCATTCCCAGAAGTTGGCCAAGTCCCCAGATATCCCAGTGGGATTGAGATTAGGTGTTGGTCCCTAATAGATATCACACATGTTAAATTCTGTCTCAGTATTTGCTCTGGAGATAATACTCAACACTTGGCAGTATGACTCCTGAACCCATCGTTTCAAGTATGATGTCCTTACTCTCTCCACCCTTTTCCTGTTTCCCATTGGCCTGTGTTGCAGGTTGTTGGAAAATAAACTCTGAGATGCAGATTGGTACATAAGAGATTTACTGGGCAGTACTCTCAGGATTAACACATATCCTCAAGGGAAAATAGGATTAACTAGAAAGAATAGTGAATTGCAATGCAGTTCACAACAAAGACTTCAGCTGGGCCCACAGAACCCTGGAGTTGGTGTGACTACTCAGAGTCACCCTGCATTGACGCAAAGGGGCCAAGTCATTATACCCCTGCATTATCATCAGTTCCAGGCTGTGTCTGCCTGGAAGGAGAGCATAAATGGCTCCATTCAGCGGAGGCTAATTTCTGGGTGTTGGGGGTTGTGTGTGTGTGTGGGGGGGGGTTGCCAAGCTGAGAGTTGGCAATCACCAACAATACCAGCCACAGGGAGAATCAAGCTTCAGTCCTGCAAAGGGAGAGGCTCTATGTGCCTTACCAAAAGCAACCTCTATAATCTACCCCATACTCTACTGGATTCACCAGCTTTGCTTAATATATTTAAAGAACAACTACTTCAGCAGTCTGGTGGCCTCTTTCATAGGAAAACTTACAAAAGGAAGGTTGGTAGATGAACTATAGGCCCCTTCCACTGAAAATTTTATTTACTATTTTGTCTGAAGGGGAGGAGTGCAGTCTTAGAGCTTTCTGGTACTTGACTGATATTCAGAGTTCCTTTCTTTTCTACCAATGTTTTACTACCCTCCACCCTCAGCTAGCAACTCTAATAAGAAGATCCGCTCTCATCCTTTAGGAATCTAGGCCCCTGGAGACTACGGTCTTAGGTCACAGATGTTATATTGATTTATTTACTATCACTACTGGGCTGGGGAGTATCAAGGTACACCAAAGTGTATCATCTGGGCACCAAACAGATTCTTCCTTGCACCCATTTTGTAACAACAACACCCTCATGCCCAGGGTTAATTACACCTGATAGTGTTGCGATTCCTTTCCTTGCCTGAGAGTCCCTTGGCATGAGGAGTCCAAAGTGACAGAGTGGGAGCTATGAATTAAAGTTTAATGACATTTCTCTGTTGGAAGAAATTTCCTTGGGGAAATTGGGATTTTTTTTTAAACTCTCAGAGCTCAAAGTTGTGGGGAAAATGCAGATTATCCAAGATGGTGCCTGGAAGGGATGCTAAACAGAGACACTCCTGTTTTTACTCTTTGGTCCTCTGACCCACACATTTGTCTTTTGAACACAAAGTATCATATAGTGACTGTTAGCTTAGAGTATAAGCTAAAACCTGGAGGATGGTAACCCATCTACACAGGTATTGTCTACAAGTTGAATTCTCAGCCATGATTCGGCCTGTGCCATGTATCTGCCAAGATAGAAACTTCTGAATAATGGAATATAAGACCAGTGGACTCAATGTCATGAGTCTACTGCCACCACTCCTTGCTGAAAAGTGTGTCTCTTTTTTTAAAAAATATTTTATTTATTTATTTGAGAGAGAAAGTGAAAGCATGAGAGGGGAGAAGGTCGGAGGGAGAAGCAGACTCCGCATGAGCTGGGATCCTGATGACTGAATCCCAGGACTCCTGGGATCATGACCTGAGCTGAAGGCAGTTGCTTAACCAACTGAGCCACCCAGGCACCCCTGAAAGGTGAATCTCTTGGTTTGATGCAGCATAATTCAGAATCCTGTGTTAACAGATCAAATATCTCTCAGTCTTTAAATATTAGTACTGGCTGAGGATGTGCACGTAGGAAGGGAAAACAGACTTGGAGTATGTGTGAATCAGTCAAGATAAATTATTTTGTCCTCAAGGGTGGAAGGAATCCAGCATAGTTAACTAGATTCCAAATAACTGGTTGAGGTTCTTGGAGGATCTTTGATGCTGGGGATCAGACCTTTGCATAGCAGTAGCTACATTAGCTTTGATTAATGGACGTTCTTGGTGTTGGGCCTGTGCATGGCCTCTATGTCTCCTAACATGTTCTCTTTCTTCATGTACCCACTTTCTCAGCAGTGGGGTGGTAATGACAGAGGCTAGCTGACATCAACTTGCAGGCAACATGGTCCTGTTTTCTTTGTTGTCTAGCACTTAATCTGTAAGTGATATTCTTTAGTTTATACTAACATGATATATACTTATATCAGATCCCTATAGGTCTGGCCAGTTACATGCCTTTTTCTCAAACTTCTTTGACCCTGATTTTTTAAGGTTTCTCCTTTCGTCCTTACAGACCCAGCACTAACCAGTCAAGCCATTTACCACCACCTGTAGTCACACACACACACACACACACACACACACACACACAACCCCAGGCCACTTCTTTTTACACAGAAAATGGCATACCAGATACACAGACTAAATTCCTTCCGATTTTCCTTTACTGCTGGCTTTCTAAAACTTCTAAATTCGTCTTTAGTGTAGCTACAGTGCACTTTTGTCTTGCATCCAAAATTCGAGCTGACTCACCTGTAAAATGAGCATGATTTTTTCTTCTTCTCATCAGCTCATAATAAGGATGATACTTGTCACTACTGGTATCAGCTGAAGGAGAGTTGTGGGGCAAAGCGGCCGGTGGCATGGGTGTCTAGGCCTCCAGCTTGTGTGGTTCACTTGTGACCTTCCACTCTGCTCTTGTTTGATCCCAGATGTTTCGTCTTCATCTTAGGTCATGTTTGTCTACTCTAACAAAGTTATCACATTTGTCATAACAGCTGCATATGGTGCTACTACTCAGCTGAGTTTTCAGCAATCTGCTATAATCCTCCATGGTGATTTAATTTTTTACAGAGGTGATGGAAATGGAAATATCAGAAACGTTATCCATGTGTCTTTCATGTTGTAAAGGCTGACATCAACTTCTGCCAGGGATAATACATATATACACATACTTAAACGTATATGTAATACATGTAGCTGTACACACACACACATATATATACATGCTTACATATATAATACATATATAATATATATGCATACATATATATTTTTAATTTACTATTTAGGCTAAAGGGTAGTCAGGTTCAGATGGAGGCTTCTTCTACTTGGCCTTCTCTACTATAGTTGCATTATAATAATTCTTACCATATCCTATATTAGTCAAGATTTAAGAGAAACAGAACCAGGAGATTTGACACACGCACACACACATACACACACACACATATGCAGACACGGTATATGTATATAGTATGGTGTATTCCTATGGAGATTTGAAATTTACCAGGTCTCAAAATACATTTTCATTTCCATGTTACCTAGAGTAGAGAAGGGAAATGAAAGGACTTTAAATAAATAAATAAGTGCATTTCTAATACCAAGTCATATCATATTTGCATATTGACTTATTTAATTTTGTTATTTTTTATTTTATCTTCAGGTCTCATAATATGGCATTTAAAATACCCATTATTATTGACAGTAAAAGATAATTGTACCAGTGGACTTTGGAATGCTCAAAACACAGCTGATCTGATTAAATTATTTAAGACCTTTTCTCTGAAAGGAACACTAAAAAGCTAGAGTTAATTATGAGGATGTTGGAAAGAATGGTACAACTTTAAGTATTATAATGAGAGGTAAGAAATAGGGGCTATTTACCCTAAAAATAGTACATGTTATTTGGCATGGGAGGGCATGAAAGAAAGATGGACTGACATCTTTAGGTGAATTTCTTCATGTGCTTCTGAAAGAGCAAGTGGGTTCAAGTGGAAGCTGGAGAGAGAAAGCTTAAAGTTTGGTAGGGGACAAATATTCTAAGAAACAGAGTTGTGCATAAAACAGAATAGCTGGCTCATGCCCCATTCCCTGGTTCATTCATCCTTTAAACATTTGTATTGATTGCATACCTGGTGGTAAGACTCTGCTAGACAGATACAAAAAGGAATCAGGTTTGCCTGATTCTTATTTTAAGGACATCACATGGTCTTTGGGAGAAAAAAAAAAATAGGTACATAAATAACTGCAATCAGTGCTATACACTTAATGACAGGGAATATTAGGATCACGAACTGGGCAAGGCCCATGATACTGGGACAGGGCAAATGAAGGAGGAGTGATTTTCCTACTAAGGAAAAGTTTCAGGGGTAGAAGGTATGCATGTTAAGGCAAAATGATCCCTTCCCTTCAGCAGGGTGATCATGGAGATTCTTATATTGAATAGAAGTTGGAACTAGCTACTCTTCCCTTCTGCTCTTTGCCCCACCCCATCTTTCCCATTTTCTGCATAGAATTGATAGCTGAATAAAATGATTTCATCCTCTATTTGTTAATAGGCTTCCTGTCCTTCTTCTACCGCAGTAGAAGGCAGACTTGCTGAGGGCTAGGAGCCCCTTCTCTTCACAGCTCTCTTCCCAGTGCTTGGGTCATTGCCTGACCCATTATAAGTACTCAATCAGTGTGTTGAGTTAAAGAATTAAAATCATTTCAGATTTCTCTGTGATTCTGATGCCCTGTAATTCTATGATCCTTTAAATAAGATGTATCTATGAATTGTCTTATATTACATGTAGTATCAGTCAAGGAGGCAAACACAAAAATTCCATTTTGAAGAGCAGTCACATCCAAGTGTGATTTTACATTGAAAAGTAGCATGTGTTTTAACTCAATGGCAATTAGACTTAAAGCTTGACTCTATTGATTAAAGAGAAACGAACTGTAGCTCTCTTGTCGTCAATATTAAGCATCCAAGCCAAGTTCTTGTGATTAATTGGGAAACAGCATGCGGGTCTATGTGTCCCCAGGCTCAGCTACACAAACACATTGCAGGTTTTCACAGTAAGGCAAACTTTTCTCATCTTGTTAACTACTAAAGTCTAAGTTACTTCATTTTCATACCAAGAAAACATGCTACCAAAATAGGTATTTTCAAAGCCACATATAATAGATCTTCGAGGCTAAACCTCAATACTTTCACACAAAAGTATTGCACAAATGGTGCGAGTCAACTAATAAACAACTTATGGATTTGGGAAAACTAATGTTATAGAGTAAAAATCAAGAATCATCTCTGCTTCCCTGAGTTCTCTGCCAGATCCAGAAGCAACCCCAAAAGATGGTTCATTCACCTCCTTTTTAAAAAAGTGCTCCTTTTCCTTTTAGCAAAAGGTGGGGTTCTGATATACCTATGGTCTGGCCTGCCTCGTGAAACATCATTTATAGCTGTTCAACTACAGGACCTTAGAAATCAGTGTTTTGAGGCATTCGACACAGAATGGATGACCTCTGGCTTGATTCCATGCCACTTATTATCTGGCTCCACAATGCAGCATGAAATAGCCCCAAAATGAGGCTGATGCCAGAGGAAGGGGTATTTGAAGAAATTACCTCCAGTAGGAGCAACAGTATAATTATTATTTTTCCACTGGTCTGGGAGGGAAAAAAAATACTCACCAAAGATTAACACTTGAATATTTTCTTCTTTCTAAAAAATTAATGATAATAATAATAATTAATAATAATAATAATACTTTCTCAGAGTCAGAAATTCCTCTCAATATAGACTCACCAGTATGTTTCTGGTTCAGCAACATGATTAAGTGTCACAGGCTATGATTTCTGTGAGGCTGGTCCTCTCCTTCTGCAGCTCAGGTGAATTATAGGATTTCCTCTTCTATATTTCTTTTTTTAATTAATTAATTAATTAATTAATTAATTTGACAGAGATCACAAGTAGGCAGAGAGGCAGGCAGAGAGAGGAGGGAAGCAGGCTCCCCGCTGAGCAGAGAACCCGATGAGGGACTCGATCCCAGGACCCTGAGATCATGACCTGAGCTGAAGGCAGAGGCTTAACCCACTGAGCCACCCAGGTGCCCCTCTCTTCTATATTTCTATCATTCCTTCTGGTCATCCTCTTTTTCACGAAGCCAGAACACTTCTGGGTACTCTTCTCTTGTCTAGTTATGTACTGCCTGATTTAGTCATCTGTGGTTTTGTACTGAGGCAATTATTCAAATCAGTTATCTTTTTGTTGCAGAGGCAACAGAGGCTGAGGCAAGAGAATTTGAATGATCTGCATATTTTTTAGAGTGTTTTTGCCTACAGCATAGTTGATTGAAAAGGTCATGGACTTCAGTGTCCAAAACACTTGTGTTTAAGCTCAAGTTCTGCCTTTTACCACCAATACAATTTTTTTGTGATTTCCTTACCTACTTGAGATTTATTTAAATTATTTTATATAAATTACTATATTTCATGGAAAATGTTAGAAACAGAAACAGGAATCAGGTATGGCCCTTGCTTTCAAAAGGTCCATGATACAATGAAAAACACATTAATTAAATTATTTTAATACAGTAAAATTCTAAGATATGTATAAGTATTAAGATATCTTAGAGACACAGAGGATGGGAAGAATTTTCTCTTCAATAAAATAAACGTTTTTACAAAAGTACAGTTCTTAAACCATAGAATAAAGATTTTCTGTACATATATTTTCTTTTGACAATTTCTGACATTCAACACTTCAAGATTACAATGTAAGTATGTTTCTTCCTTCAAAATGAAGATACAGTTTAACCTTCACCATGAACTCTGTGGCTACTTCTTTCTGCATTGCTAACTCCTTCCTTCCAAAGCCCTTAACAACTTGCTTGCAGTAGCTCACATTTTATCTCTAATTCTTATGCTGCTTTTGAATTTATATTAACCATTTCATCTGTCTTTCCTCCACAATGACATTAAAAGTTTTTAGAAAGTGTAAGTACACATGAACTTCATTTTATCTCCTCTACTGTAACACTTATAATGCACTTAGGAAATGTTCAATAAATAGTGGAAGGATACACTATAATGGGATATCTTTTGTCTCCTGTTCCTGTTTATGAGAGGAATACTATAGGCACCCAGTGACTGTTCTTGACTCAATTACTTTTTCTCCTATTTCCCTGAGGGCCTCTTTCACTGGTAATATCAAAGTGAACTTTAACAAAACTATATATTTCAAACTTATCTGTATCTCAGTTCTTATGTCCACATTAAATAGTAACAAGAATATAAAAGTTCAGACCTTATAAAAATTATATTCTTCCTTACAATAGTGTAAAGTGTGTGATGAAAGGCTGTCAGAACAGTATTCTGTAGATTGCTTATATTGTAATTATTCTCAGAGAAAGTTAAGTAGTCATAAAATAGAAAATTATTATCACAGTCTTGTCTCTTTGAAAAGAACATATGAAATGTACAAAGCACTGATATTTTCCAAAAGTGGGCTAGCAAGATTTCTCTTAAAATCAAAACAAAATTATTTCAATATAAGTCCATGATGGATTTATTAACTCTAAGGATGTCTTTCATATTTCCTTTTCAGCATAATTGACCTGCTTATAGAAGAGAATGTATCAGAAGTATTTCTGTGGAAATTAGTTTTACATAAGGATGAGCCATTTGGTGAATTAAATTAAACCTAAGTCTTTTTTTTTTTTTTTTTTTTTTAGTTTTAAAGACAAGGTTACAGCACGCTAGCCATTTGGGGAGGCATGGATGAGACTGGATGTAGGTAGGACTTGAGTTTCTTATTTGTTAAATGGACATTACTCTCAGCCATCCATGTAAGCTTAATTTGAGCAAAACTCCTTGGGCATGATGGGTGAGGATCTAACATTGTTGAATACTTGCTATTTGTTAGAAACTGCCAGATTGTTTATATTCATTTTCTGTCTTAACTGTTAGAATTCTATAAGATGATGGTCTTATTTCTAGTCTGTCACTCCAGTTATCTCTTGTTGAACAACAAGCCCCTCAAAATTAGTGTCATAAACTAAGCATCCCTTCATGACACTCACTGATTCTGTGGACCAGGGATTTGGACAGGAGACATAGCTTGCCTCTCTTCCCGTGCCCCAGCTGGGAAGACTCCAATGCAGGGGAGCTGGAATCCTCTGAATGCCTCCTCACTCAAATGTCTGCGGTGGTCACCAGAGTGAACTGGTTACAGTTCACTCAATGTCTAGGCTTAGCTGAATCAATCAACTGAAGTACCCAGAGGTGGCATCTCCTTGTAGCTTTGGTTTCTTATAGCATGGACAATAAAGCAGTAGCAGTATGGACTCTATCCCATACCAACCAAAGAAAAACTATGGGGCCACTCTTATTCTAGCACAACTCATCCAAGGCTTACTTTTTCTTTTGTTCTGTTATCATCCAAAGTGGTAGTATCCTACTATTATATTCTTAGAGTAGATTAGAAGACATTACACTCTATGTATGCTTATCTATATTGATGTGTTTATACACACACACACACACACACACACACAGACACACACAAAACCCAAATCCAAACCCAAACCCAAAACCAAAAACTCTAACATTATGTAACAAGAAAGAAAGGAATTTTTTTCTCTGAATGTTTTGAGAAGTGTTCTCCAAGATGAGAAAGCTCTTCTCAGAAATAAAAGGAATCAACAGATATTGAACTCAGACCTTAAAATCTCCAACTAAATTATTTAAAATCTCCTTTGAAATGTATACAGAGTTGTTCGAGTCTGTTGAGAGAGAAGAAATGTATCAAGATCAGTTAGATGGACCTCTGTTATCTCTTTAAAAGGAGGAAGGGAAGTAATTCTAGTGAAAAAGCTAGTTCCAAGGGTCTGTTTCTCCATAGAAACATTGAAAAATCAAACACAACTGTCAGAACCAACCTGGTCAGAATTCAGGGAAAGTTAAAGCATCTAAGTAAACACTGAATTAAGAAAAAAAGCAAAGTAAAAATGACTGTAAAACTGTATGCCATTTTTATTTACCCTTGTCCCATCCAGTCCCCAACACAGTGGAGAAGAGCAGACCTTCCTCACAAAGAACTGTTTCTCTCTTCTAATCTGTCTGATGTTCACCGTTCACCTTAAGTACTGACTTAAGTACAAGGTGCTTGCCTTTATTTTCACCTAAAAAGAGAACACGGAGTAAAAATGTGATGGTTGACATTGACAAAATGTAGTATGGTAAATAAACAACCCGTGGCTGCTGGGAGAAAATGATTATGATTCAGACAAACAAATAAAGCACTGAAACCGGGAGAGGAAAGATGGGGGAGAGTTGTTTTTTTGGGTCTTTTTTTTTAGGAAATTAAGGAATCAAAGGTGCACGTGTACACTGGTGATTTTGGAACATCAAATGCCTCATCAACACTGAATGCGTCCTTAGAAAAGTCCTGAAATGCTAATGAACACATTCAGCAAAGTTGCAGAATATAAGATCAACCTGCAAAAAATCAGCCGTGTTTCTACCAACCAAAAATAAACAATCCAAAGAGGAATAAAGAAAACAGTGCCATCTACAACGGCATCAAAAAGGATAAAATACCTAGGAATAAATTTAACCAAGAAGGTAAAAGCCTTGTACACTGAAAACATTAAAAAATCATCAGAAGAAATCAAAGATCTACATAATTGAAAGACTTTGCAGGTTCTTGGATTGGATCACTTAATACGGTTAAGATGTCCATGCAGTCCCCATTAGAATTCCAACAACCTTGTTTACAGAGATGGCAAAAGTGACTCTCACATCCATGTAGAATTGCAAAGGACCTGAATGGCTAAAACAATCTCGAAGAAAAGCACCAAGTCAGAGGACTCACATTTCCTGATTTCCAAATTTACTAAAAAGCAATAGTTTCACAACAGTATGATACTAGCATAACAATAGCTATATAGACCAATAGACTAGAACTGAGTGTCCAGAAATAAACCCATACATCTATGGCCAACTGCCTTTTGACAAGAAAATGAAGATTGTTCAGTGGTAGTTGAATAGTATCTCCAACAAATGGTTCTGCAACATCTGCATAACTACATGCAGAAGAATGAATTTGGACTCCTATTTTACATATATAAAAAATTAACTCAAGATGGATCAACAACCTCACTATAGAAGCTAATACTATAAAACTAACAGAAGAAAAAATATGGGTAAATTGTCATAACCATTGTATTTGGCAATGGATTCTTAGATATGACACCAAAAGCATGGACAACAAAAGAAAAAACAATAATTAAATTGGACTTCATCAAAATTAAAAATGTTTGTGTACCAAAGAACATTATTATAAAGTGAAAAGACAAGCTACAGAATGAGAGAAAATATTTGTGATTCTCATCTAAGGGTCTAATATCTGGAATATATAATGAACACTTGTAACTTAACCACAATAAGAGAAACAACCCATAAAAAAATGGGCAAAGAACTTGAGTAGATATTTCTCCAAAGAAGATCTATCTGGCAAATAAGCACATAAAAAGATTCTCAATATCATTTGTCATTAGGAAAAGCAAATCAAAAACCCCAGTGAGAGATTACTTCATATCCAGGAGAATGACTGTAACTTAAAAAAAGTAAAGGAAAGTAATAAGTGTTGTTGAGGATTTAGAGAAAGTGGAATACTCATGCATTGGTGAGAGAAATGTGGAATTGTTCAGCAACTTGAAAAATTGATGATGCCTCAAAAAGTTAACCATAGAATTACCATATAACTCCACAATTTCACTCAAAGGCACATACCTAAAACTATTGAAAACAGAATTCAAACAAGTGCATGTAGATAATGTAAACAGCAGCTTAGAAATTGTCAGAGATGGAAGCACAGGAAGTATATATTAGTGGATGAATGGATAATCAAACTGTGATATATATAGAAAATGGAATATTATTTAACCATTAAAAGAAATGAAATATTGATACATGCTACAGCATGGATGAATCTTGAAAACATTATGTTAAGGGAATGAAGCGAGACAAAAAATGTCATGTATTGCATGATTTCATTTATATAAAATATGCTGAATAGACAAATTTTAGAGATTGAAAGCAGATTCACAATTTCCAGGGACTGGGAGAGAAGGAAATATAGAATAGCTGTTTATAGACGAAGAGTTTTCTTTTGAAGTGATAAAAATATTTCAGAACTAGATGCAGGTGGTAAATTGCACAACACTGTGAATATGGTTAATGCCACAAAATTATTCTCTTTAAAATAATTAATCTCATTTTGTGTCAATTTCATCTCAAAAATGTTTTAAAGTGTGAAAACTTCAGGGGGTAAAGCTCAAACATTGGGATTTTCATGGCCCATATGAAGATCTAGATTATATCTGTGACATTAATCTCACACACCCATTTTTCACTTATTTGAGAATAGCTCATGCACATAAAGACTCTTCTGTAATATATTTAACATGTAATATATAATTGTTCATTGAGTCCATTGATTTTGGGGGCAGGAATGATATAACATAGACTATATCTTTGAGATTTATAAACGCTTTCTCTCAGGTCTATCTGCCCTACTTAGCCCTATTTTTGTTGCATTTATACATAATATTTAATAAAATTTGCTAATAAAAATTAAAGTTACATAGGAAAATATTAATGCTCAGCATTTGCAGATGCAATTTATTATTTGGACTATGCCTATTGTCAGAATGTGGATTTTCCCTGAAGGAGCACATGCACCCCAATGTTTACAGCAGCAATGTCCACAATAGCCAAAGTGTGGAAAGAGCCTAGATGTCCATCAACAGATGAATGGATAAAGAAAATATGGTATACACACACACACGCACACACACACACACACGGAATATTATGCAGCTATCAAAAAACCCCAAAATCTTGCCATTTGCAATGATGTAGATGGGACTAGAGGGTATTATGCTAAGCAAAATAAGTCAGTCAGAGAAAGACAATTATCATATGATCTCACCGATTTGAGTAATTTGAAAAACAAGACAGAGGATCATAGGGGAAGGGAGGGAAAAATGAAACAAGACAAAACCAGAGAGGGAGACAGACCATAAGAGACTCTTAATTTCAGGAAACAACTGAGGGTTGCTAGAATGGAGGGGATGGGAGGGATGGGGTAGCTAGGTTATGGACATTGGGGAGGGGGTGTGTTATGGTGAGTGATGTGATTTGTGTAAGACTGATGAATCACAGAACTGTACCCCTGAAACAAATAATACATTATATGTTAATAGAAAGGAAGGAAGGAAGGAAGGAAGGAAGGAAGGAAGAGAGAGAAGGGAAGAAAGAATGGGGATTTCCTTTCTATAATGATTACCTGTAAAGCCTTAACAAGAGGAATAGCTGTTTGAAGTTTGCTAGTAAGTTTACCCACTTATATAAGCTAGATTATTATTATATGACCTCTTTATGTCAGTGCAATTCCCAGCACTTGTGGAAAGCACCCCCCCCCCAAAGAAAAGGTATTACAATAAAAAATAAGAAATGCCATTTTTGATATCCATGTGTCTGGCAAAACAATGCCCATTATATTTCCCACATTATATTTCCCACATAGTCAACCCACATAGATATGTGCATTTTGTTTTCTCACTGGAAGCATTCTAAAGTAGAGGACATTTAAGTAGTAACATTGCTAAGAAGATAAAAATTCCATTAAATGCTATTAGAATCCTTTCTCACAAACAAATGATTCATCTACTCATTTGTTTATTCAACAAATATTTCACAAGCATTTGGACACTTGCTAAATACCCAAAGAGAAGAAAAATACAGCACATTCCAAGCACATACATTAAGTCAACATGGCAGAAGCCTAATATGTCAGGAAATCTGGGTTTCAGTGTATGTAAATTAAGGGAAAATTACTTCCTTGTTTTGATCCTTGGTTTCTTCAAGAAAGGGTAATGTCAGTTCAAAATATACTTCAAAATATACTTTCAAATGCAACAATCCATTAAAGGTTAAGAGATGCAGTAAACTGTAAGTAAATATTTTCAGGTTAAATGTAGCCATTTCAAAACTGAGAGGAACCATAACAAAAGTATTAAATTCTGAGACTTGAGTTTAGATATCTTTATTTTTGATCCTTAGGGGGACATAGGATCCTATAATCAATATGGGCAATATGTGTTTGCTACAAAAGCTAAGATCAGGATCCAAAAAAGTGACTTCGTTTTTCTGAGTAATACAGATTATTAGTGACAGAAGCAAGATTAGAACTGGGATGGCCTGAACTTTTTCATAAAACTGGCAAATTATTTGTGATGGTTAATTTATGTGTCAAGTTGACTGGCCAGAGTGCCCAGATTAGACATTACTCCTAGGTGTGTCTTTCAGAGTGTTTCCAAATGAGACTAACATTTGAATTAGTGGACTCAATAAAGTAGAAAGCCTCTTCATGTGGGTGGATATCATCCATGTGGGTGGATATCATCCAATCCATTGAGATCCTGAGTAGAACAAAGGATTCACCCTTTCCTCCTCACTTTTGAGCTGGGGCTCATCTAATTTTCTGTTCTCAGACTCAGACTGAATTATACCACCATCTTTCCTGGATCTCCAAGTTGCAGATGACAGATTGTGGGACTTCTCATCCTCTATAATCATGTGAGAAAATTCCTCACAATAAATAAAAGCATATCTGTAAGTAGATATATACAGAGAGAGATCTGATTTTTTTCTGTTTCTCTGTAGAATCCTAACAGATTTTAATACCAAGAGTAGTTCCAGAAGAATAGAATTTTAAGGATGAGTTTTCTGAATTGGTTCTGGGATCTCTGCAGTTGTTCTAACCTGATTATATTTAAAGATGCTGGGCGCCTGGGTGGCTCAGTGGGTTAAAGCCTCTGCCTTCAGCTCAGGTCATGATGCCAGGGTCCTGGGATTGAGCTCCACATTGGGCTCTTTGCTCAGCAGGGAGCCTGCTTCCCTTCCTCTCTCTCTGCCTGCCTCTCTGCCTAGTTGTGATCTCTGTCTGTCAAATAAATAAATAAAATCTTTAATATATATATATATATATTTAAAGATGCTAATAACTATTTCTAGTAATAGAGCACTTATCATCCATAACATAAACTATTTCATAAGATATGCAAAATAACCTCATTAGATATCTAATTAACCATTTATAAATAAAAGGGAACTGTATGACTCTGCCTATAATCCTTTGGAACATATTTGAAAAACTAAGGAATATAGTGATATTGTTTGGTTCCTTCTAATGTCACTGAACAAAGTGGTAAAAAGTGGAATTCAAGGATTTGAATTCTTACCACAAGTCAAGCACAAATAACCTAAAAACTTCTATGTGTGCGTTGAAGGAGTATGCTTTGAAAGAGTGAAAGCTGTAAGACTAAAGTTGATGAAAATGAAAAGCAAAAACCTCATCCTATGACTGGCTGAATTAAAACACAAACTGAACTTCCAGAATCACTAGGTGCCTACTGTTCAATTGAGGGCATTGATAGGGAAAAAGTAAGATTTCATAAATTGGAAAGAGGATGTGTGGGAAGATCCTGATGGAGCTAGTGACACCGAACCTCTAATTTCTGATGAGTCTTCTTGATAAAGAAGAGGAAGTCTCCCCAACCTAAGTAGAAGTGGACTTTCCATCTTTCCAACGGCAGTAGCATCCTTGTCCCCAGTGGATTGGCCTCTCCACATACAGTGGTGTGGGCATTTCCACTTCCCAGTGAAGGAATTAACTTTGCATTGCTGGAGGAAATAGCAATGACTCCCTTAAAAGAGTTGCCATGAAAGACAATATTTATCCTAGGACCCCTCCTTGCTTCTAGACCAGTAACTAGACTCACATCCCAGCAGGCTTCTACAGGTGTAGTATAATGTGTGACCCATGATAAAGCATGTTACACTCCAAAAAACCAACTTAAATTTTCTAATTTATAAAGACAGAAATTTAGGGAACATGGGAATAGATACTAAGAGTGTGGGATAATGGCAGAAGGAACTTAAATTTAGATCAGGCATGGGGCGCCTGGGTGGCTCAGTGGTTAAAGCCTCTGCCTTCGGCTCAGGTCGTGATCCCAGGGTCCTGGGATCTAGTCCCGCATCGGGCTCTCTGCTCAGCGGGGAGCCTGCCTCCTCCTCCTGTCTCTCTCTGCCTGCCTCTCTGCCTACTTGTGATCTGTTTGTCAAATAGGAAAAAAAAAAAAATTTAGATCAGGCAGAATTTATTGACCATGAAATCACTGAGCAGAGATTCTGCACTGAAGATTATAGCTTAGAGAGTTAGAAAGGGCTCTAACAGTTTGTTCAGTTGGTTGGCTGAAACATGGACCAAACGATGACCCATGTAAATTGATTTAGTGGTGCCAGGCAGGCTTTGGACTAATGTAGAAGGGATTCAAAGTCTCAGGGGGATTGACATGTTAGTGTAGATTTGTGAGTTAAGACCTACCCATGCACACTGGGAAAGTCCAGAAGACATGCCTTTCACCTATACTGTGAGAAATAAGTATGTGAAGAGAGCCCCAGGATCCTTCTTTCTCTTCCTCTTCTTCTTGAAGAGCATTATGATCACCCTTCTCAAAAGTCTAGACTTCGCAATGGGAACTGTAGTCAACAAACTGGGAAATCTAAATTCAGTGGGATTAAGTAGATTCTGGGGTATGTGTGGGAGATGGGGGACAGGTGTTGGCATGCAACCAGTTAAAGGCAAGGGAGGTGTGGTTACAGAAATGAAGAGCAGAATCAAAGCAGCAACCAGAATATTCTGATTCATGCAAATGTATGACACTGGCTAGTTGATCATGGAATTCCTAGAAGTGAAATAGAATAGAAAGTCTCAAAATTCTTATCTGATATGTAGAAGCAGAAAACCTCTAGATCAAGTGAACAAAAATCTAAACTGATTTATAAAAACAAAAAGTCATGGTTCTTTGATGAATTCCAAGACTTGAGCCAGTTTACGGACCCAGAGTCCCTTGAATGAAGAGAAGCCAAGTCCTCTGATGGAAGGACTCTGGGACACTACCAAAAATTTATTAGTATTTCTTTCAGCCTTCCCCAAAGGGACCTATTGACTTTTACTAAGGTAACTGTGCATTGGGAGACGGGAACCAATCAGACCTCTTAGGGACTATTGGACACTGGCTCTGAACTGATGTAATTCTAGGAGATACAAAATATCACTTTTGGCCACCATTCAGAGGAGGGGTTTATGGAGGTCTGGCGATCAATTGTGTTTTAGCTTAGCTTATCTTACAGTGAGTGCAGTGAGTCCCCCAACCCAACCTGTGGTTATTTCCCCAGCTCAGGAATACATTGTCGGAATAGACATTTTAGCAGCTGGCAGAATCCCCATGTTGGTTTCCTGATCCATGAGAAAGACCAACTGGAAGCCATTAGAACTGTGTTTACCTAATAAAATAGTAAATGAAAAGTAATATTGCATCCCAGAAGGTACCACTGTCAAAGAATTGAAAGATGCAGAGTTGGTGATTCCCACCACACCCCCCTTTAGCTCTCCTATTTGTCCTGTACAGAAGTCAGACGAATTTTGGAAAATGACAACAAGAGTATCGTAAATTTAACCAGGTGGAGACTCCAATTGCAGCTGCTGCACCAGACGTGGTTTCATTGCTTGAGCAAATTAACATATCCCTTGGTACCTAGTGCAGCTATTAATCTGGCAAATGCCTTTTGATCCATACATGTCCATAGTCCCACCAGAAGCAGTTTGCTTTCAGCTGGCAAAGCCAGAAATATACTTTCCTTGTCCTACTTCAGGGATACATCAACTCTCCAGCCCTATGCCATAATTCAGTTTGCAGGGATCTTGATATTCCCTTTCCTTCCCTATTACATCACACTGATCCATTATATTGATGACATTATGCAGATTGGACCTGGTGAGTAAGAAGTGGCAAACCTCTGTAGACTTATTTCTAAGACATTTGCATGTCAAAGGGTGGGAAATAAATCCTATTGAACTTAAAGGAACTTCTACCTCAGTGAAATTTCTTAAGGACTAGTGGTGTGGACATGCCAAGATATCCCTTCTCAAGTCAAGTAGAAATTGTTGTATCTGACCTTTCCTACAACCAAGAAAAAGTCATAGCACCTAGTAAGCCTCTGGATTTTGGAGACAATATATTCCCCATTTGGTGTGTTACTCTAATCCATTTATTGAATACCCCAAAAAACTGCTAGTTTTGAGTAGGGCCCAGAATGAGAGAAGGCTCTGCAACATTTCCCGAGTACTTTGCAAACTCCCTGCCACTTGAGTCATAATGATCCACCAGATTCAATACCACTGACATATCAGTGGCAGCTCGGGATGCTGCTTGGAGCCTTTGTCCGGACCCCATAGGTGTTTTGCAGCACAGGCCTTTAGGATTTTGGAGCAAGACCCAGTCATCTTCCAAAGATAACTATTTTGTTTTTGAGAAACAGACTTTAGCCTACTATTTGGCCTTTGTAGAGATTACAGGCTAAATGATGAGCCACCAAGTTACTATGTAATCTGAAGTGTCCACCATAAACTGGTGTTATCTGACACTCCAAACCATAGAGTTGGGTGGGCACAGCAACACTTTACTATCAAATAGAATGTTTATACACGTGATCAGGCCTGGGCAGGCCCTGAAGCACAAGTGAGTTACAGGAAGTGACCCAAATATCCATGATCCTCACTCCTGCCAGTCTGCCTGCTCTCTCACTTAAAGCATCTCAGGGAGTGTCCTAGGATCAGCTGATAGAAGAAGAGAAAACCGGGGCCTGTTGGCAGATGGTTCCGCAGGATATGCAGATGCCACCTACCACCGGATAGCTGTAGCAACACG
This sequence comes from Enhydra lutris kenyoni, assembly GCF_002288905.1. Classification (NCBI taxonomy): domain Eukaryota; kingdom Metazoa; phylum Chordata; class Mammalia; order Carnivora; family Mustelidae; genus Enhydra; species Enhydra lutris. The sequence continues at coordinate 101,317,713 of NW_019154085.1, forward strand.
GCCTTTCTCCGGAATGGTGAGGGGAAGCTTTTCCACAGGCAGAGCTTTGGGCAGTGTACCTCGTTGTTCATTTTTCTTGGAAGGAAAAAGATCAGACTTGAAATTATATATGGATGCATGAATTGTGATCAGTAGTTTGGCTAATGGTCAGGGACCTGGGAGGGACAGGATTAGAAAATTCACAACAAAGAAGTCTGGGGAAGAGGCAAGTGAATAGACCTCTCTGAATGTGAAATATCCTGAAGATATTTGTGTCCCACATGCCAAAGGGTAACCTTAGCTCTGTGGCTGCAAGTCAACGTCTTCCCCCAGCCATCCCTGTCATCACTCAGTGGTCTCATAAACAAAGTGGTCATGGTGGTAAGGACAGAGATTATGGGTGGGCTCAACAATACTGACTTCTGCTCACCAAGGCCAAACTTGGCTGTGCATAGCCACTGCTATGTACTCTGTCACCAACAGAAACCAATTCTGAGCCCTTATTATGAAACTGTTCCTTGTGGTGATCAGCCAGGTGCCTGGTGGCAGATTGATTTCATTGAATCATTTCCATCACAGAAGGGACAGCATTTTGTTCTTAATGGAATAGACACTTATTTTGGAGGGACTTGTCTTCCATGTGCTCAAAGCTTCCACCAAAGCCACCATCCATGGGCTTAGAGTACGTATTATCTACCATTACAATATTCCACACAGTGTTGTTGCAGATTAAGGAACACACTTCACTGCAAAGGAAGTGCAGCATTGGGCCCATGCTCAGGCAATTTACTGGTGTTATCATGTTCCCTACCATTCTCCAGCAGCTGGCTTGATAGGGTGAGGAAATGACCTTTTGAAATTTAGTTACAGTGTTAGTCAATATTTTGCAGGGTTGGTACAAGGTTCTTCAGAAAGCTGAACATGATCTAAACCAGCTCAATTATAGTTCTCAATTACAGAAATAAAAACTAATGATCATAAGTATTTCCTCATTATTTTATTGTGAATATGTGTATATGTGTGTGTGTATATGTGAATATGTTTGTGTATATGTGTGTGTGTATGTGTGAATATGATTGTGTATATATGTGTATGTGTGTATGTGTATATATGTGTATATTTATATATATGCATATATATATATAATTATTGCATATGTCAACTTTACATTTAGTATTAGGTTATGGGATGCTAAGAACAGTAAACATCACTCAAGGACTTTACTTCCTCCTCTGGGGAAAAGGTTGTGTATTTTTGGTTGAATGCATGATAGTCATATCAAGTTAGGTAGCATTATGACCCTATATTTGTTTTCATTTGGAGATTAGGTGTAGTGTAAGGAGATGTATATGGGTACCAAGTTGATAAGGTGTGGACTTGTAAGGATTAATTTCATGTGTTAACTTGACTGGCCATGGGATGCCCAGATTAAACATATTTCTGCCTTGTGTCTAAGAAGATCTTTCTGGATGATTAACATTTGAATCAGTGGACTCTCTCATACAGATGGACCTCTTTAATGTGGGTGAGCACCATTCAGTCCTTGAGGGCCTTAATAGAACAAAAGGTGGAGGAAAGACTAATTTATCCCTTTTTTCCTGCCACAAAGCAGGTACATTTCATTCCATCTTGGGCTTGGACTAAATTAAACCATCTGCTTTCCTGGGTCTCCAGCTTGCAGACAGTAAACTGTGGAACTTTTCAGCCTCCATCATTGTTTGAGCCAATTCTACATAATCTCTCTTTCTCTCTCTCTCAATTTCTGTCACATCATACCTATACTTACACCTACACTTACATCCATCTATATCTACCTATTATCTATCATCTATCTATCAATCATCTATTTATCTATCTAATCTTCTACTGGTTCTGCTTCTTTGGAGAGCTCTCTTTACCCCTAATCATTTTCAGCCTAAAATTATTATCATAATCTTTCCAATATAATGCAGAGAATATTTAAGTTATATGAACAATGTTATACAAGTTACTGGGAGACATTTGAACCATGATATAGGCCATCAAATATAACTGATGTTCTCTCTAAAGTGTTATTATTCATAGATATCTTAAGTCTAAGGAGATCATAAAAAATAATTTAGAAAGCCAATGAAATTATGATATATAGTAGTGGCCTATATTCCAATTGTAGAAGAAACAGAGAAAACAATGTAATCTACAAAAGACATTATTCTAGTAAGAAATGTAAAGGGAGTAATCTTCTAACAATATGAGGTGAAAATATTTCCACATTCAACTACATTATTCTAGTAAGAAATGTAAAGGGAGTAATCTTCTAACAATATGAGGTGAAAATATTTCCACATTCAACTGAGTAGCTGAAGGCAAATAACTCCTTTTGTGGAATATGATGAACCCTAAAATGTGAGTAGTTTCCCTTTATCTATGAAGAGGGCTATGAAAATCCAAACATAAGTCTAGTTTCCATTTGGTCCTCTTGTCAATATGATTAACCAAAGTCTTTAGGTGGTTATTATAAGTTCTAATAAGTAGTCTGTGAGTGAATTTTTATAGTCTTTTTGAATAACACTTCTGCTTGCCTAACTCTGAAGCAAACATTACAAGATAATAACAAGATTGCTAGTGAAAGTATAGGTTTCCAAGATAACACAAGCAACTTCTTGAACCTAGAGTTTATTATTGACAGAGGGCTATGTCCCCTTTTACTTGCAAAAGTTTTCCACCAGATGCACCTGGGTGACTTGGTTGGTTGAGTGTCTGCCTTTGGCTCAGGTTGTGATGCCAGGACCTGGAGCCCCATGTCAGGCTCCCTGCTCAGTGGGGAGCCTGCTTCTCCCTTTCCCCCCTACTTTGCTCTCTCTCTGGTTATCTCTGTCCCTCTCTCCAATAATAAATAAATTATTTAAAAAATATTCCATCAGTTCAGGAGATAATACAAGGCTTGGTGACATCTCAAAGACTTCTGTGCCCACTTACACTATCATGATTCTCCAAGTTCCACAGGATGCCTCCAAAATCTAATTCCTAAAGCCTGCATTGTGTCTTGCCGAGTCTTTATCTACCACACACATTGAAAATCATGGAAAAATAGCAAGCAACTAATGAAAAATCCAAGCTTTAATTTGGACAGCCACTGTGAATCTTACTTTCTGAATCTAAATTCCCTATTAAAAAAAAATCAAATATCAACTCACTAGCTTTAAGTTTTTCAGACTACTTTGGCTAAAACCAATGATTCATTTGTTTGCCTCAAAAAAAAAGTATGAATATGTATACCCTTACAAATTACAAAATTCCATTTTTCCGTTTTTATTCTCTTCTTTTCTAGCATTAATTTTTCTTTACCAAATGAATGAGTTTTAAGCACATGAAATATCATCATTAAAATATATGTACATATATATTCATGCTTATACATATACATATGTGCGCACGCACACACACACACACACACACACACGCACACACCCCGTATTGCAAATCAATCCAAGAACAGCCCCCATGTCTATTTTCAGGTTAATTCCACTCTCAGGTTAGTACTGAAGCAACTGATTAACATAAGGTGCAATACGTTTAAATGTGTTTCAGAAACTGATGGCATCACAGGAAAAGGCTAAATCAAGATCTGCGTATCATATTTTTTACCTTTTTTTCCTACATTTTCATGTAAAAGTTGTCTTTTTTCTTCTGAGTTTCCTTTTTAAATATCTTTTCTTTATGCTTTTCAATAGGTGAACAGATTTGCTAATTTGCTGCCTAAACAAGATTACTGCTGAGAGGGCCTTATCTCTGGCCTAACACTGAACAGCTTAAAAAGAAAAAAAGTTCCTCATTTTGATTTGACTCCTGGATCCCCTTTGTATCTATTAATAGGGAATTTGAGTGGTTGAAAATTTTCTAATACAGTATTTTGAAATTGTGTGTCTTTGGAAGAACTTATAAAGAGGGTCGCCCAGGTGGTTCAGTTGGTTGAGCATCCAACTCTTGATTTTGCTCAGGTCATGATCTCAGAGTCATGAGATTGAACCCCATGTCAGACTCTTTGTTCAATGGGGAGTCAGCTTAAGATTTACTCTCTCCTCTTCTTCTGCTCCCCCCCCTTCTCTCTCTCTCTCTGTCTCTCTCAAATAAATAAATAAATTAAATATTTTTTAAAAAGAGAACACTTGTAAGGATGTCATGGGGAAAAATGAAGGTTTTTTGGAAGAGAGGCTTATGTTTTGTTTTGTTTTTCCTATCCAAAACAGAGCAAAGGAAGACCTGAACAGTATTTAGCTCTGATATCTGTCTTGCCTGATTTCACGATGCCGCTCACACACATTCATTGGCAGCGTTCTGAGAGTTCCCAAAGTAGTAATATATTATCAAATTAAATCCATCATGTCATTATGTCTATTTACAAATTTGGATGCTGAATTCATGGCTTTTTCAGGGAGGTAGAATCCCACTGTGGCAGGCAAATCACCCTGGCCAGTTGTTACTGTCACACACAGTTCTCAGAACATAACACAGTGCAGAGATGGCCGAGAGGGCTGAGGGTCTGCTCTGCTTTGGTAATGAATTAACCCAACCCATGAGTGTATTTATACATGGACACCAGTTTGAGAAATTATGGATAGTGAATGAAGAAAAAATGAATTGAGTTAAGGAAATTAGGTTGTAATCTCCAAGCGTCCTTCAATACCTAGGCTATGATTCTAAGATTCTTGCCTACAAAAAAATACCTGGTTGAATTTAATTGACCAAATGTATTTGTTCTATTCAAAGCAGTACATACTGCAGATTTGACTCTTGGACTAGAGAATGGATAAAGTTTATTGTGTGCATTGCTTTCTTTTCAGACAGCCAATGAAAAAGAGTCAATCATTAAATGCTTATTTGGAAATGGAAATTAAGGAAATAAGGCAGTCTAACTATCCTGCCTAAATTATAGTGTTCTAGTGCATTCCACTTTCTCTCATATAATTTTATTAGGCCAAACCTGATATGTTTTCAATTATGTAAGTTTTAAAAGGAACATCAGTAGTATATAAATACTCCATATGCATCTAGTATTTAAGGGCAAACCAATATTAATAATATCTATTTTATACCTAACATCTCTCATTAGTTTTGCCTGATAGTTTTTAATGTCTTTTTAAATGTCTTTTAATCCTTAAGCTCTGCTTTCATTGCCCACCCCTACCCCCAAACAATATATTTGTAGAAGAAACAAGGTAATTTATCTTGTATAGTTTCCTCCAACCTGGATATATTAATTTCTACTAAAAAGTCAACTAAAATGCTATTGATAATAATGCTATACATTTAGCCTGTATATTCCACTTCATATGTTTCCTAAGTTCTTTTACAGACTCTGACTCGATACGTTTGGCCCTTGTACCACAAGAAAATCCTAAATGGGGATGGCACATCTGGGGACTGTATGAGATACCAGGTGATAGAAGCCATCTCAGGCAAGTCGTATGTTCACCCTGAGTTGTTTGAAGAAAATTTAGGTGAGTTGTCATCAAGGTGAGAACCAAGAAATTGTTACCAAACTTCAGTGCCAATAAGCAAGACAAATTATTTTCAGGGGAAATTAACATTATTACATTTTAAAATAATAGAAGTTGTAGAGACAACAGGATACAGATCAAGGGAAGATTTGAACAAGCAACTGAGGAGAGGCTATAGTCAATACCAGTATGTTGGAAACGTAATTTTTTCTTTTCTTTTCTTTTCTTTTTTTTTTTAAGATTTTTTTTATTTATTTGACAGACAGAGATCACAAGTAGGAGGAGGGGGGGGGGGGGGGGGGGGGGGGGGAGCAGGCTCCCTGCTGAGCAGAGATCCCAACGCAGGGATCGATCCCAGGACCCCAGGATCCTGACCTGAACCAAAGGCAGAGGCTTTAACCCACTGAGCCACCCAGGTGCCCCTGGAAATGTAATTTTATGTGATGCTTTTTCCAAGGCCAAGTTTGAAGGTTTATATATATCATAATGGAATGGAACATTCTAGGTTATATTGGAAATCCAAATATTACTTTATTCATCTTATAGAGAAAGTTTCTTTAAGTAGATCCACCCCACAACATGGAGTCCAATGCAGGGCCCAAACTCACAACCCTGAACTCAAGACCTGACCTGAGATCAAGAGTCAGGTGCTTAACGGACTGAGCTACCCAGCCACGTAGGGAAAGTCTTAACCATAGATTGATTTCTTATTTCAATAATACTTTAATTTCAGCAAATTGCTTTCAAATGATCTTAGTGGGGTTTTCTTTTCCAGAATTCTATGTTGCCTAGACCAAGAAAAGTATTGTTTCAGTGAATGTATTTATCATTCCCCAATAAAAAAACTGATACCCACAAAATCAACCAAAAGAAAAATTTCCTTCAAGTTTCTGATTTTGTTGATCATCCAAGGTTAGAATCTGCTTTTGTATCACACCAAAATTCATAACTCTTTTTTTTTATTGTTTGTTTGTTGACAATGTAAACAAGACTTGAAGTAGCAAGATATACCAGAAAGTTTTCTGATTTTGGAGTCAAGCTTGTTTAATGACCTTGGGCAACATAGTTTCTAAAAGCCCCCCTTTTGTCTTCTTTTAGATCAAAATAAAAATACCCACTTTAAAGGGGAATACCAGTGGCACCTGGCTGGCTTATTTGGTAGAACACATGACTCTTGATCTCTGGGTTGTGAGTTTGAGCCCCATGTTGGGTGCAACAATTACTTAAAAAGAAAATCTTAAAAAAAAGAAATAAAGGTGAATAAAAGAATGCAAGTTAAGAGACTGGATGTTAGTTAGTCTTAATAAATACTAGTTCCCTTTCTTTTAAACAATGATGAATTGTCTTAAAAAAAAAAAAAGATTACACTGGTGGCTATGTTAAATACAAATCTAATGTTGCCATAAATTATTTGTAAAATAAAAGGAGCAATGAGTAGATATATTTTATTTTTTATGCCTTGCCTTTGAGTTTATTAATTCATGTATTTATATTTAGGACAAATAAATATATCCTAGGGAATTAAAAGATGTTTCTTTTCCTCAATAGCAAATAGTCTTTAAAAGGGAATCTTACAAAGCATCTGCACACTTTAAGGATTCTAAAATTTGCTGATGTAAATATGAGAGAATACATATAATAAAAATGACCTATTGCTCAAAGGAATTAGAAGTGTTTCCAGTGGCAAATGAACCATGAGAAGCTTGTTTAACAAGGAATATGTCAGAAAAGATCTTCCATGACCTTCTTATTCTAGTCCCTCACAGTCTCAGCTGGGACATGAATCACCCAGACAGTAGACACATGGTCAAGAGCTGGCCTGATGTTCTGTGAACTCCTGGAATTTTCTTACATGGTTTTGGCTTACAGCACCAGCCCAGAGAAATGCTGGATGGCTCCAGTGACTGGGGAGGTATGAAAGTTTTCTCCATTTGTCTGACCCTCTGGGGAATGAATTCTCTGGGACCTGGAACAAACCTAGATTTTCTACTATCCAAGAGGCATTTGTGTTACCAAACTAAACTCACCTTAGACATGGCTTGCCAAGGAAAACCTCCTTTCTCCGAATTCTTGAATTCTCCTTTATACTTAAATTTCACATCTGGTAGCAGACTGGAAGATTTTCAACCCTTACAATCGTCACTTTTCCTGTAAAAAGGAACTATTAACCACCTAATTCAAACTAATATTATCACATTTTACAGAATTAATGAGATGCTGTAATTGCCAACATTGTTTACCTGCTACTTTGGGAGTATATTTCAAAGGCATATGAATTAGCCATCGCTGGCTTCATAATTAGCGTGTGACAACTTTAATTCCAACGGCATGTTTAATCAACAGCAACAGATGGAAATGTGCCTGGTGGTAAGTCATCCCCTTCATAGCTCCTAATAGCAGGTTTATCCCACTGGCTCTGAGTTATAAGCTGTTTAGCATAGTAAGTGCTAAATTACTGGTAATACTCTCTTTCTTTTTTGGACTATCAGAGTTTCAATACATGGAAGTAATTCTAATCACCAACATATACTGAGTACTTACTACATACCACTATTTTTGTTTTTAACTTAATGAAGCCTTCAAATAACCTCTCAAATTTTAATATTCCCATTTTATACTTTAGGGAAATCGAGCCTAGAGAAACAAAGTAACTTGTCAGTATTGCACAGCCTGCAAGCTGTAGGTCCAAAGTCCAAAGCCAGCTCCTTGGCTCCCAGCATCCATCTGTTAGCTCCTATGATTCCGCTGGTGTTCTGCGGTAGGAGGCTGGTCACTGTAGCAGTTTGGGAGTCTGCTAACAAAACTCTTATTTTGTGAGGCGAACGTGATAACCACTACATTACGGAAACGCTAAAACTCTTATTTTGTGAATCCTATGATGACTTTCCTCTTCACCAGGTCCAGCCATGTACATTGAAGACAGAAGCTGTGTGCTCAGTTCTTTATTCCATACATGTGTTAACTCAGAGTCATTCACTCTGCAGATGAGACTCACCATTATCTATCTCAGACAGCAGCTCCAGGCTGCTTTTAGGTAACGCTCTCATGATGTTCCTTCTACTTGCCCCAGGTTCACTGGATGTCCCGTGACCAAGTCTTCCATAAATATAGCAGCTTGTGACTTTACCCTAGCCCCCATAAGCCAGCCCCATCTAGGATTTTGCCATTGCAGCAGAAAAATGATTTAGCAGGTTCGGATCACCGTCCTTAAAGCTTCCAGACCTAAGATACTAAGGAAGGGATGCCCATGTTTAGGAATTTGGAGCACTTTGATATATCCATCCCAAAACACACATTCTCTTCTTCTCTACCTCAAAGGACAGTAGTCACCAAACATAAAGCTTCGCTAAGCTTCCTTAAATACTGACATTATTTGAGGATAAATACTGACATTATTAATTTCAGCAAGTGTGCCCAAATCCCTATCAGTTATTCTGAATCTCTGGAAATGGAGCCTGCACATCTGTCCTTGTGAAAACTTCCCGGTGGATTTCTCCTGAAGAGCTGGGGTTCATATGTACAGCTGTAGACATGCAAATGCAGAGCTTCTTTAAAGTTTTTCTAAGGAAAAAAGTTGTGCATTTATATTAAATCCTGAAACTTGTGGCTAAATTGCCTGTAACAGTCATTTCTTCAGCACAGAAAGTGTAATCTGAAAAGGTTCTGGCCCCAACAATAGTGCCAAGGTGTTTCGTGGCCTCTAATTTGGAATGTGGTGTTGTTAGAGAAATGACAGCTGTGATGTGATCAGAACAGATACTACTTTCATTTCTTTGTAATTAACCCCAGCAAAGACCTTTATTTGTTTTGGAAATAAAAGTATCTAGCTGCCAAACATGGTTTAATAGCCTTAGAATTAGAAAAGAGTAAATTAGTTTTTCTCTTTTGTTCCTCAATGATCACTGGCTTTTTCTCCTTCACTTGGTTAATAAAGAGTAATTCTAAGAGGCTGTGGTCCGTTCCCTGATCTTTATACCCTTGGTGAAATTCCTTACAACAAAGGTGCACAGGCACACGCAAACACATGTTATATCAATGCTAGCATGGGATGGAATTTCGAGACCCTTGATTTACAAATAGGGAAATGTGTATTTTCTTTTCAGTAGTTTGATTCACTTACAGACATGAACATAATATTAATTTTACAGGTTAGACTTAAGTAATTTAATTCTTTCACCTCATATATGTTGGTAATACAACCAAAATGTAATCTTTAATGTACCATGCGATCTCCCTGAATTTAAATGATGAAATTATCCTTTACATTACTCAGTGGCCTGTGGACTAAAGTACACTACAAGCTAAGATTATCAAGTAATTAATTCATCTTAAATAAAGTAAGAGGCATTATGAAATCACTATTTTACACTGTGCATTCAATAATTAAGTAAGAATGAAAAGATGCCTTGATGTGGATCCTTTGACTCTGCCCCCATTGTCACCTTCACGAGGTGGGGATCCTGGTGATCAGAGAAGAAATGATGAGGGGACTATGAGCTGATGATCAGTAGATGACTTTATTTCTCACAATCACTTCTTTTATACTTTACACAAGATCCGGTTACAAACAGGATATGGAGCTACGTGAGGGACATGGGCTACATGCAGGCAATCAAGTGTGACAAGTGAACAACAACAATTATCTCTTAGCTTTAAATGACAAGAAGCAAGTCTAAAGGAGGACAAGAAAGCACTCCAGGGATCCTCCCATGTCTGTTCTGGGCATTGGCCCAGGAAAACTCTTGCCCTCCATCTCCTGGAGTTTTCTTACAGGATCCCATGTGGCACCAGTCACACTGGCGAGGATCTGGGTTGTGTTCCAACACCTCATACCAAGCCACCTTGATGTGTGTTGTGCCTGCCCAGGGCTCTGCACATAGAAAGGCACATGCTGGGTTTACACTCTTCTGTTATAGTCTTGAAATTCTTAATAATTATGAATAAGAGGCCTTATACTTTTTTTTTTTTTTTTGCAGAGCCCTGCAAATCATGTAGCCATCCCTCTCTACCTCTCCTCTCCACTCCTATAACTGCCAAATTTATGCCCCAAATATCTCCAGCATTTCCTGACTATGCTCAACCCTTGATGGCAAAACTTGACTGACTCTCCAGGACAAAGCTGACACTTATTTCCTTTTGCTCCATGTTCCTCACCAATCCCAACATTCTCAACACCTCAACAACCTCAGGAAGCCGAAGGACACATTCCAGTAGTATGGCTGTAGCCTGTGATAACATGCTAGGGTTGCTCACACTTACCCTCATCACCTATCCTTGCCACCAGTAAGAATGAAGGCATCACTTGAAAAGTGGAAGTTATTTTGTATACTCAGTATACCCATTCTATGCAAAATGCAGAAAACAAAGACATATACATATTTATTGCATCTCCACCTCCCTTTTCCATGCTTTACACATCACATTTAATCTTCACAGTTAGTCTTATTTCTTTGACAACACACTAAGAAGACATCTACACCTGAGAATGGCTATTCTGTTCCCTCTTATATTGATACTATTAGCTTTAGTTTCAGAAGATGACATGATATTGATATTTCTTCAAATTCTAATCTCATATTCCATTTTTAATCTTACTATAGAGAGATGGCACACATATGCAAAGTCATCCTAATGGCTAAAATGTGTTGGTTTTTTCCATGAAAAGAGGCATATTTCTCTTGTTAAAAAAAAAATAATTTCTTAGAAGCCAACCAGCTCATTGGATTTGGGTGAGGTATCTTCACCCTAACAAAATGACTTGATCAACACACACACACACACACACACAAATTTGTCAACTGAGAAATTAATGGAGTCTACATTCAAGATGTTTAGTTATTTTCAGCCGTGCTGGCAAATTGAGCTATCAAGGAAAGAATTGCAAACAAGAAAATCATATCACAGCCATTTTATTAATATAAAAGAACACTTCAATATGTGAATAGTCCCAAGTTCAAAAACAGTTTGTAAATATTTTCTCAAGGAAACAATTTGAATCCCATAGAAATGAATATAAGAAATAAGAGCAAATGGCAGAGGATACAGAGGTTCTGGAAGTAATATCCAGGCTGTAAGTGTGTTTCTATATCTTTGACACTGCATTCAAAATGAAATTCACTATCCTCAAAATGATTGGCTTTTATTTTTTCTTGAACTATACATACTCTTGTACTTTTTACTCACCAAACTACATGTCTCATAAAATAACTATTACCTCTTCTGGTTTTACTAAAACTGTTGAAAAAATAATCTTTATGCAAACAATTGTGTATGTATATTTGTTTGAAATAAAATTATCTGCAGAGTGGGTTTCTATGATGAAAAACTCTGAAATTACACATTTCTTAGAACTTCTACTCAAATGTGTGTGTGTATTTCCCAAGAGTTCATCTATTCAAACACTCTGATACATTATGAAAGTATTTACTGCTAAGATAGTATCATTAAATGATCCAGACCAGTCAAAGTCAGTTTAAAGACAGCCCTTGAGCACTTCATATTGGTGTTATCAGGGTACATAGGACAATTCTCTGGAAAATGACATTCCCTTATCCTTATGTTACAGTCATTGTCTGTATCTCTCAAGTTCACAGTTGCCAATCAGACTCTGATTATAGGGACAACAAATAACAAGACCCCCAGCATTATTTTAATGACATGCTTTGGTTACTTTTTAATTGATACGTTCCTTTTACATGGGCACACTATCAAAGATGTGGCCAATCTGACTAACTTGCTTACTTGTCATTTAGCAAATTGATTAAAAGCTACATTTGAATATTGAAACTTCATTAGGTGGGTAATTTAATAAGCCATGTATGATTAGGTGTGGAAGAATGTACCAGAAATGATAGTAAAAAATATTTACTTTTTATGGGCTATTTGTTGATAGAAAAATATGTGTTCATTTACATTTTAAGACCTCTGTGAATACAAGGTCATCTTAAGTGTGTGACATGACTTTTCATTTAAATGAATTTGAGAAAGAGAAACAATAGCAGTTAACCACGAATATAATGCAGTCACTAGATGTATCTTACTGAGCAATTACTCTAACAATCTACCCTTGGTTATATAAAAATGACATCCCACCAAATCTACCATTTTTGCTCCCTTAGGAGTATTTTCATCCAAGGAAATAAATAGGGCCACCATTAAGACTAAGCAGCTTTAATCGTGACACTGGTATACCTCTCTTTTTAAAAATAACACCCATTACTTAGCAGTAAACTAATCAGTCATAACCCCTTTGTAGATTGGAGACTTTGTAGATTGGAGACAAAAGCAATTCATTAAAACTAAATTCCCAAGAGAAAAGGCTTATGCTTCTACTACCTTACTTAGAGTGTGACATATCCTTGGTGGTAGAGCATTGTCATTCTTTGGGGGAGGATTTGCATTGGAGGGATACTTTAAATTTGTATGATAATATGATGAATAGGAAAATGATCAAGCAATGAAATTCTACCCTTCTCTTTAAAATATATACATTTACATAGCATGGACTCTGCATATAGTATTTTCTTTGTAGTCACTAAATGTCCATAAGTTTAAACACACACACACATAAACACACAGAAGAACAAGGAATTAAATTAATTAGGCAGGTTCTACTTATTTTATGTGCTCACCTAGTATATATATTCACAAAGAAGTTGAGAAAAATTGCCTGGAGTAATTTCTAGACTCATTTGTGTCCCATGAATTTTGCTTGATTTTATTATTATCCTCATAACATGTAGTAAAATAATCCAACATGCATTAATGTTAGTGAATAATTATAAGGCAGCATGACAACTCTATAATTTCTTGGTAATGAAGAATAAAGAATAAAAACAATGAAAGCAGCAGAAAAACAAAGCAGAAAGGAGTGTGAAAATAGTCTCTTTCTGATAAAACATGGGCACTTTATGGTTTTATACACATTCAAATTCACCACACTTATTGATTCCCTGTTGCTTTTGGGAACTCTGGTATTCAGAGTTGAATATTCCTCGATGAGCGTAAGATCAATTAAATGATATTAAATAATTTAAAATTGGCTAACAGGTTAGCATTGTAGGTAGAGTGTAAACTATCAGGCTATGGGGAATTAGAAGTAGGAACAAGGAAAATTCCTCGGAGGGATGTGATGGTTTAGCTTTTCTTGCAAGGCAAGTAGAATAAAATAGCTTAAGGATGTACAGGTGTCAGTGGATCATGATGAAATTATTTAATATCAGTTTTATCAGCTAGACTCTAAGATAATCTAAGCTCAAGATGAGTATCAGGCTTACCCCCTCCTGTTGTGTCAGTGCCTGGCAAAGAGTAGGTGTTTAATAATATCTGCTGAATGGATAAATAAAATACAACAGCCCGCATTTTTTAAAAAAGATTTTATTTATTTATTTGACAGACAGAGATCACAAGTAGGCAGAGAGGCAGGCAGAGAGAGAGAGAGAAGGAAGCAGGCTCCCTGCGGAGCAGAGAGCCAGACGCAGGGCTTGATACCAGGACCCTGGCATCATGACCCGAGCGAAGGCAGAGGCTTTATCCCACTGAGCCACCCAGGTGCCCCAACAGCCCGCATTTTTATGTCAAAAGTCAAGACAGAGATTCAATAAAGACTTATTCTCAGGGGCACCTGAGTGGCTCAGTCATTAAGCGTCTGCCTTTGGCTCAGGTCATGATTCCGGGGTCCTGGGATTGAGCCCTGCATCAGGCTCCCTGCTTGGCAGGAAGACTGCTTCTCTCTCTCCCACTCCCTCTGCATGTGTTCCCCCCTCTCTGTGTCTCTCTCTGTCTAATAAGTAAATAAAATCTTAAAAAAAAAAAAAAGAATTATTCTACCAATAGCAAAATTTGGCCAAAGCTTTGTTATTTATGGAATAGAAAGTTTAGAACTTTGGCTGCTAGAATTAAGTATATGGCACTATTAGTATAAATAGGACAAAGTTTGTCTTGAGTGACAGGAGAAAAATGTAAGCTTAAGACATGTTGAATTTAGAGTTCCAGAATACCACACATGATAAACTATCGGGTCAGTAGTTTGAAATACAGAGGTGGGGGCGCCTGGGTGGCTCAGTGGGTTGAGCCGCTGCCTTCGGCTCAGGTCATGATCCCAGGGTCCTGGGATCGAGTCCCGCGTCGGGCTCTCTGCTCAGCAGGGAGCCTGCTTCCCTTCCTCTCTCTCTCTGCCTGCCTCTCTGCCTACTTGTGATCTCTGTCAAATAAATAAAATCTTTAAAAAAAAAAAAAAAAAAAGAAATACAGAGGTGGATGCCAGAAGAGATATTTAAGCTTTAATCCGCAGATTTCTGTAACTTCTCCTACATAGATAGAGAGATAGAGAGATAGAGATAGAGTTGCAAGTATAGATTCAGATTTACAGGTTGGTGTAAATACAGATGTAAATACAGATTTTTATGTAAATACAGATTTTTATACACTTTGATGTATATAGCCCATAAGGTTTATTATTTTTTTAAAGATTTCATTTATTTGAGATAGAATGAGAGTGAGAGAGAGAGAGAGAGAGAGCAAACACGGGAGCAGCTAGCAGAGGGAGATGCGGGGCTCCATCCCAGGACTCCAGGATCATGACTGAATCAAAGGCAGGTGCTTAACCAACAGCCACTCAGGTGCCCCAGCCCATAAGGTTTAGAATTCATGTGGAAAGGGGTAATAATTAGTCCTAAAGGCATGAATAAGATTTCTAAGTAATATAAATTATTTAGAATAAAATCTATAATAAATTAGAATAAAATAAAATTAGAACAAAACATATAAATAATTATTTTAATATATGCATTAATTTTAATAATCGGTATTATAATATGTGTATGTCAAAATATCAAAGGAACATATAAATATACTATAATCTTATAGAATTAAACACATTTTGGTTATTTTTTGAAATGATGTTTATTTTGCTCAAATCTAAACCAAAAAGCTAATATAGAGGATAAAAGCAGAAACTAATTTTCTCCTAACAGTAGCAGTTGAGATTTTAAATCACCAGTCATGTGCTTTATTGATCTAAATTTCATTCAAATTGTCTTGGGCCTGCCATATTGGCAAAGTATGTGATGTTTTAATTACTTCTTTTTCCTCTTTATTCGGTAACTGTCCTTATCAAATGATCTCTTGCATAAGGAAGACTCCAGCAATCCAGAAAATAATATTGTTTTCCATAATAAATCTATTCATATATTGTAAAGTCCTAATTTAAGGCATAAAAGAAGACTTTAAAAAATAGTAAATGCTCTCTTCTTCAGGATTAGAATATTTACTATTTAAAATCATTGTGTGTATACCAAATTAACCTATAAATGAAATTCAACTGAAATCAAATTCCCAAAGTGTTTTCCTATTTTTGTAACTCATCAAAATCATTCTAAAGGTTTGTAGTATAAAAATATTAAGACCCCAAGTTGACATATAGAGAGGACCTTGCCCTATCATGTGTAGAGCATATTCTTAGTAAGTTACTATTGAATGAATAAATGAAGGAATGAATGAAGGGAAAAGCTGGAAGAGTTGCAAGAGGGTAAAAAGGAACACTCTGAGATACAGTGCGAAGGGAAGACCTAAAAATCAGGGTGTAGCAGATATTGAGAAAAATCAGCAGTAATCTCCCACACCAAACATAAGGTATCATTGGATAAATTTGAAGAATGTGGGGTAACGTGAGTGTAACCATAGTAACATCAAGTCCCAAATCCAACCCAACACCTAAATAAATTAAACCAAGTCCCCATAACAAAGACAAAGCAGGTAGAAAGTCATGTCCACTTTTAGGCCTAAAATCTATTTATCTTTGTCACTACTGTCCTACATGAGAAGTTTGGGTTTAAAGAATAAAAATTATAAAGTATAAGGAAAGACAAAATAATAATTAAAAAAAAAAACATACTGCCAAGAGACGAAGCAATCAGCTAAGTACGACTCACATATTACATAGATGTTGAGACTATCTGACAAGAAGTGTAAAAGAAAATGATTAATAGTTTAAAGGCATTAATGGAAAGGTAGACATAAGACAAGATTAAATGGGAAATTTCAGGGAGATAACAAAGCTATATGAATGAATTGAATGGAAATGAGAACAAAGAAAACACAGTAATGTAGATAATACAATATCTTCAGCAGGCTCATTGGTGGACTTACCTCAGACAAGAAAAGAATGAGTCAACTTGTAGAGAGGTCAACACAAACAAAGCCACTAGAAAAACAAAGAAAATAAAAGATAAGAGAGCATCCAAGGGCTATAGTACAATATAAAATAGTCTAATATGTTCATTGATATAGGAAGCAAGGGAAAAAGAAAAATTAAATTTCCTTACTACTTACAGTCCAGTGACAAGTCCTTGAAACATGCAGAGTGACATTCCTTTTAGGAAATCAGTTGTCTTTAAGTTAGTACTTTATAAAGGGCAAAAGGCAATCCTAGCCCCACTCCTAGGATCCTGTAAATCTACTTTAACATTTAAAAATTCCTTGAGAAACCTCCTTTATCTCTAACCCCCAAGATATATTTTGGCAGTCATCCCCCAATGGTATGATTTCACATCTGAAGGGTCTCATGACTAAGGTTTTATTAGACAGTAATAAATGACCTTTCCCAAAAATAGCTAGCCTTCTCAAGGTGCTGGAAACCTTGTTTCCAAAATTCCTTAGGGACTCATGCTATCCCTACCCTTTCTCCAACTTGAAAGTGTATAATGGGCCACTCCTCATGACCCCAGTGCAGCTTTTTCTGCCCACAGGTTCCATCCCTGTGCTTTAATAAAATTACCTTTTTGCACCAAAGACATGTTAAGAATTCTTTCTTGGCCATTAGCTGCAAACTCCAACATATTTCCTACATCTTTCATGATTAAAATACTAGAAATGAGAAGACAGAGAAATTGACAGAAGAAACATTTGAAAAAAAAAATGGAGAGAAAGAATATTCTAAAAAATACAGCCAGATACTAAATCACAGATCCAAGAAGATTTAAGAGCAGCAAGTAAACTAACAGTTTTGTTTTGTTTTTATTGTTTTGTTTTTTGTAAGTTTTTATAACATTGGCAGAAGATATCCCAGTTATAAACCTGCTCTTTTTATGGCAGCCCTTCATGCAACTTCTTTAGCCTTTGATGCTATGGCTAACAGGATGCAGATTATACTTTCCAGGCCCCCTTGACAACTGGCTTCTTGCTAGTTTCTGCCAATAAGAGGCACAGATGGGTGATCAGTTGGCATGAGTATGGGAGAAGCTACTTTCTCATTCTGTGTCTGGAAGCATTTCTAGATGTGTGTATCTGTTAAGAATTTCGATCTTTAACCACAAGACTCAACTTATTCTGTTCTAGCAAGTGATAATTCACTCCTGCCCCTTCTAGTACTGGCCATGTGCCTCTTCCTCAGTCTTTGAAGGCTCTGAAAATTCCTCCCACTTTAGTTCACCCACCTGGGTTGCAGGGACAAATCGCTGAAGCTTATTACATTTACTAGCATCTGAGTTAATTCATTGATCCCTTTTCTCTCTATGCATTTCCAATACACACAACTAGTTTTCTTTACTGTGGCTTTAGTTTTCCTGACAGAACAGTAAAGAAGAAAAGATGTACGAGGGTACAAGGTATCTTCCTGCTCTTGTTTGGTCAATGATCTATTGTTAAAACTAAATCCAAGTATAAATAATTTTACAAATCTCTGAGCAAGAGGCAGATACTAAAATTAATTGTATGTTATAATATAAACATGGGCTTCTATTGACAAAAGAATTATTATTCAAAATACCTAACCCACTAAAAACATACTACCATTAATATATGTTTACCAAAAAGCACTCAAGTATCCACACTCCTGTCTGAGAAGGACACCCAAACTCACCATTGGAAAATGCCCTGTGTTAAGCCTTTAGAGACTCACCCCAGGAAATTTAAGGGAACTAATTCTGAGTAACTCTCTTGTTTTTCCAAAGTTTACATGCATATTTGATTTGATTTAGCTACACAACTTCAGACATTTATTAAAGAATATATTCTAATCCTTTTTTATAACAACGAAAGATGATTAAGTGGCTCTTTTCAATGTGAAACAAGTTCTGTTAAGACTTCAAGTTCCAGGTTGCTTCTATTATCATTTATTTTTTAAATTCATCTTCTGTAACTCTTTTAGCTTTGGAAGAACAATTCTCCAGACAAGTAATATCAAAAGAGAGTATAAAACATACAAAATAAGCTATAAGATCTAGAACTGCTCTTTAAATATAGTGAACACTAGCCATATGTGGCTATTTAAATTTAAATAAGTAATGAACCTTAGGTAAAATTAAAAATGTTATTTCCTGATTAGCACTAGCCAAATTTCAAATGCACAATAGCCACATGTGGCTCATGAATATAATATTGGCTAGCAGAGCTGTAGAACTTTTCTATCAACTCAGAAATGCTATTAAACAACATTGATTTAGAATATAAGATATTCACAAAGGGAAAGTAAGCACATCCTGTATGCTGCCTGGAATTAATTCTATGTCATTCCCAATGTTGCTCTTTAATACATTTCAAGGGCATGTCATAGAATTTCTGAAATGAGTTTCCAAGTGACAAAGTAAAAAGAATAAGATCTTCAGGCCAAATGTCCAAAACCCTTAAAATCCAATATTGTATCAAGATTTCTTGAACATATTGACAAACAGACAAATGGAGTGGTAAGGATTCAGTACCATTTCTCAAATGGGAAACAATGAATATAATTCAGAAAAAAAAAAAAAAGATTAACGCACATAAGAAATTATTGCCTAGAATCTCTGAAATGAATTTCATTCATTGTCTTAATGAACCAGGAATAAATCATCAAAATTGTTTTAATGAAGAAGGAGTAGGACAGCTATTTGTTAAGAAGGTCAAAACTCATCTTCAAATATAGTATGTTGACACCATGCCTAAGAAAGAAAATCATACTGAATGGTGCTTAAAAAAGATCAACTCAGCACAAACCAAGAAAAGCTGCCTTCTTTCTCTGGCAATAAGTAACAACATATGGATAGATAGCAATATGAGAAATGGGAAAATGATTAGTCACACCCAAGTTAATAATAGCAGCACCAAGACCACTGTCACTCAAAAAGCCATTTGCACAGTGCCAAGCAAGAGACACTTATTACCACCCCCAAGGGAGAAGCTCCCCATACCCTACCCCACCAACCCACCCATCATGGAACATAGGGAAGAGCTTAACAATGCTTACCCCCAAGAGGAGTAGTAGTTCAGGGGTGGGGAGGGCAAGATAGCAGAGGAGTAGGAGTCCTTAATTTCATCTGGTTCCAGGGATTAAGCTAGATAGTTATCAAACCATATTGAACACCTACAAACTCAACAGGAGATCAAAGAGAAGAAGAGCAGCAATTCTAGGAACAGAAAAGAGACCACTTTCTGGAAGGTAGGATGTGTGGAAAAGTGAATCCGATGTGATATATGGGAGGGGTGGCTCCTGACAAGCAGTAGAGCAGCAGAGCATAAAATCAGAACTTTTAGAAGTCTGCTCCACTGAGAGACATTGCTCTGGAGGCTAAGCAGAGTGAAGCTCTTGCAGGGACAGTGTGGTCTCAGGACCTGTGGGGTCACAGAAAGACAAAGGGTGTCTGAGTGTGGCAAAGCTCCCAGGTATCAGAACTGGGAAGCCAAGTGTACAGACAGAGCTGAGGAGTGAGCTCTCAGCTGGGGGTTACCTTAAACCATGATCCAAGGTACAGTTGGGCCACTGCTTTTCAAGCAGGGACCCCACAAGTGGCAGATCTGGAGAGACCACCTCCTTCCTCCTCTGGGAGGATCAGCGTGGGAGCGTGCTACAGGAATCTGCTGGGTTTGGAGACTCCAAATGGGGCCATGCGCCAGAGATGGAGGAGTTCAGTCACAGGCCGGGTGAGCAGAGTGCACTAGAAACCAGGGAGACAGGAGGGATTGACTGTTTTTCTCTCAGGGCATACTGAGGAGTGGGAAACTGAGTTCTCTACTCCATCGGGCAAGAGATTGGGAGGGCACCATTTTCATTCCTGCCCTCCAAAGCTGTACATAAAGCATTCAGGGAACAAAAGCTCCCGAGAGTGAACCCAAGCAGATCACTTTGACTGGCCCCTGGCAAGGATGGTACAGTTCTGCCTCTGGCAGAGACATTTGAGAATCACTGCAACAGGCTCTTCCCCCAGAAGATTAGCAAGAATATCCATCCAAGACCGAGTTCACCTATCAATGAAAACATTCTCCTGAAACCATTCCAAAAAATAGAAATGGAAGGAAAACTTCCAAACTCATTTTATGAGGCCAGCATTACCCTGATCCCAAAACCAGACAAAGATCCCATCAAAAAGGAGAATTACAGAACAATATCCTTGATGAATACAGATGCAAAAATTCTCACCAAAATACTAGCCAATAGGACCCAACAGTACTTATTTTTAACATTTTTAAAATATTTTATTTATTTATTTGACATAGATAGAGATCACAAGTAGGCAGAGAGGCAGGCAGAAAGGCGGGGGCGGGAGGAGCAGGCTCCCTGCTGAGCAGAGAGCCTGATGCGGGACTTGATCCCAGGACCCTGAGATCATGACCTGAGCTGAAGGCAGAGGCTTAACCCACTGAACCACCCTGTGCGCCTAGGATCCAATAGTACCTTAAAAGGATTATTCACTACAACAATTCACTACAACCCAGGGACTTATTCCTGGGCTGCAAGTTTGGTTCAACATCCGCAAATCAATCAATGTGATACAACACATTAATAAAAGAAAGAAAAGAACCATATGATACTCTCAATAGATGCTGAAAAAAGCATTTGACAAAGTACAGCATCCTGTCTTCATCAAAACTCTTCATTGTGTAGGGATAGAGGGTACATACATCAATATCATCAAAGCCATCTATGAAAAACCCACAGCAAATATCATTCTCAATAGGGAAAAACTGACAGCTTTTCCCCTAAGGTCAGGAGCACATCAGGGCTGTCCACTATCACCACTGCTTTTCAACATAGTACTAGAAATCCTAGGCTCAGCAATCAGATAACAAAAAGAAATTAAAGGCATCCAAATCAACAAGGAAGAAGTCAAACTCTCACTTTTTGCAGATGATATGATACTTTATGTGGAAAACCCAAAAGACTCCATTCCAAAGCTGCTAGAACTCATACAGGAATTCAGTAAAGTGTCAGGATATAAAATCAATGCACAGAAATCAGTTGCATTTCTATACTCCAACAGCAAGACAGAAGAAACAGAAATTAAGGAGTCAATCCCACTTACAATTGCACCCAAAACCATAAGACAACTAGGAATAAACCTAACCAAAGAGGCAAAGAATCTGTACTCAGAAAACTATAAAGTACTCATGAAAGAAATTGAGGAAGACACAAAGAAATTAAAAAACATTCCATGCTCATGGATTGGAAGAACAAATATTGTGAAAATGTCTATGCTACCTAGAGCAATCTACACATTTAGTGCAATTCCTATCAAAATACCATCCATTTTTTTCAAAGAAATGGAACAAATAATCCTAAAATTTATATGGAACCAGAAAAGACCCCGAATAGCCAGAGGAATGTTGAAAAAGAAAACCAAAGTTGGGGGCATCATAATTCCAGACTTCAAGCTCTATTATAAAGCTGTCATCATCAAGACAGTATGGTACTGGCACAAAAACAGACACATAGATCAATGGAACAGAATAGAGAACCCAGAAATGGACCCTCAACTCTGTGCTCAACTAATCTTTCACAAAGTAAAGAATGAATGTCCAATAGAAAAAAACAGTCTCTTCAACAAATAGTGTTGGAAAAATTGGACAGGCACATGCAGAAGAATGAAACTGGACCATTTCCTTAAACCACACACAAAAATAGACTCAAAATGGATGAAAGACCTCAATGTGAAACAGGAATCCATCAAAATCCTTGAGGACAACACAGGCAACAACCTGTTTAACTTCAGCGGCAACAACTTCTTGCTAGAAACATCACCAAAGGCAAGGGAAGCAAGGGCAAAAATGAACTATTGGAAATTCATCAAGATCAAAAGCTTTTGCACAACAAAGGAAGCAGTCAACAAAATCAAAAGACAACTGACAGAATGGGAAAAGATATTTGCAAACGACATGTCAGATAAAGGGCTAGTATCCAAAATCTATAAAAACTTATCAAACTCAACACCCAAAGAACAATGAATCCCATCAAGAAATGGGTAGAAGACAATGATAGACATTTCTGCAAGGAAGACATCCAAATGACCAACAGACACATGAACAAGTATTCAACATTACTCGGCATCAGGGAAATAGAAATCACAGTGAATGAATGAATATCTCATACCAGTGAAAATGGCTAAAATTAACCAGTCAGGAAATGAGAGGGTTGGCGAGGATACAGAGAAAGGGGAATCTTCCTACATTGTTGGTGGGAATGCAAGCTGGTGCAGACACTCTGGAAAACAGTATGGAGGTTCCTCAAAAAGTTGAAAATAGAGCTACCCTATGACCCACTAATCATACTACTGGGTATTTATCCTAAAGATACAAATGTTGTGATCTGAAGGGGCCTGTGCACCCCAATGTTTATAGCAACAATGTCCACATAGCCAAAATATGGAAAGAATCTAGATGTCCATCAACAGATGAATGAATAAAGAAGATGTGGGCTATATATACGATGGAATACTATGCAGCCATCAAAAAGGGACCTCTTGCCATTTGCAATGACATGGATGGAACTAGAGGGCATTATGCTGAGCAAAATAAGTCAATCAGAAAAGACAATTATCATATACTCTCTCTGATATGAGGATTTTGAGAGGCAGGGCACAGTGTTGTGGGGGGAAGGGACAGAAAAACAAAAGAAACAAGATGGGACCATGGAGGGAGACAAACAATGAGAGACTTTTAATCTCAGGAAACAAAAAGAGGATTGCTGGAGGTTAAGGGGGTAGGGATAGGGTGGCTGGGTTATAGACATTGGGGAGGGTATGTGCTATGGTGAATTCTGTGAATTGTGTAAGACTGATGATTCACAGACCTGTACCCCTGAAGCAAATAATACATTATATGTTAATAAAAAGAAAAAAAAAAAGAGGAGCAGTAGTCCAAGATGTCAGCCCAGTGACTTGCGGATCCAAATGTAGTTAGTAAGGACACTACTCACGTGCTTTACCAGAAAATAGACAGAACAAGATTAGTCTCTTTAAGAAACATTGGTCCCTCATAGCTGGAGGGCTCCACCATACAGCTAATGCACAGAGATCATCTCAGCACACCCTCTTGTGCTGCAAGCAAAAAACCACATTTACTCCCCACCAGGAACAGAGATAGCACTGGGGTTAGGCCGGTGCCAAATAACACACAGTTAGGCAGAACAAAGGAGTACATATCAAATCTGGAACAAGGAAAGATATTATCAAAGAAGGCAAAATGCCTGGAATAGACTACGGGGGCTCTTTATCTCCATGTAGGGAATGATTCTAGGCCCAGGACACACTCTCTGAGGCCATGCAAGGGTGGTAGGCTGTGGAGGACTGCCTTTCCTACCCACATTCTCACAAACTGATTTTTTCTTTTCTTCATTAGATCTTCTATGTGTTATAGGATGATAATGTTGGTTTTTTTTTTTCTTTTTAAATAACTCATAGGTTTACTGGGAAAACAAAGAAAATACTAGTTTTAAGAAAACTTCAGTTTATCAGATGAGGGGGTGTTATTTAAATACAGCTGTTGTCACATATGTCTAAAATTGGAATTTGACAATTTCTTTTTAAGAACATAAATGTATAGAAAGCATGGCAGCACAACTGGACATAATTGTCATTAGCTAACATGTTGACTTTCTTGACTCATATCATACCACTGGGGATTTCCATCCCAATAGTGAGTTACATGATGAAATTGTTATAGTGATTATAAGCAGAGTCATTCTGAAGAAATATGAAGAGATTCCCATGAGAAAAACACAGAGATTCAGGGGAAAAATAGTTAATATCTGTTTCTTCTACCCTGTATCTTGCCTGTAGAAGTTGAAAATTAGCAAGGTATATCAAAGTCTACAAAGTAAGGGCCTAATTGGCTCCAAGGTGTGCCCAGCTCTATGCCTGTTTGATTTCAGTAGGGATACTTTAGAGTTTCACTCTGCTCTGCATCGGAGGCATTAGTTACGATGGTATAGCTAATAATAAATATTAACTCTCATTTACAAAGTTTTTCCATCTACTTCACTCGACTTCCATGATCTCATTTGCAACTTACACTAATCCTTCAAGATTGGTATTACTGTCTCCATCATATAATAAAGGAATCCTTGGCTTTACAGAAATTAAGATTTTTTTCAGAGTCAAACCGCAAGTAAATGGTAGACTTTAATACTATCTTACTCCTAATTTCAAGTTCTTTCCAGAAAAGTATTCATTCAAGGGAATTGAATAAATAAAATAGATTTGAGTCCTAATAATCATCTCTCCAAATACTGCCACTTTGGACCCTGATCATAATTTCCTACTGGAAAAAAAAAAATGTGAAGGTAAAGTTAATTAGCATGTTTATTCGAGAAAAGCCAAAATCAAAAGCAAAACAAAACCATGATGAAAAATAATATATATAAAGGAAAGAGTTGACTAGTGTCACTAGTAGACTGAAGACAAAAATAAGTAAATATAACAAATCTACAACAATAGAGTTCTATTTTCCAGGAGAAGACATTTTTTAAATGAAAGAAAGAAAAGCTTACTTTTCACAATCAAAGCAATTTGTAAAGTGTAAATATATGCACAGCTAAGGTGGCATGTGAATAACTGGGCAACAGCACTATTTGGACCAACAATAAAAGGGGCCACTTGCAACTTGTATTTTGAGAATCTATAAAATGAAATTGAAAAGGGAGTTTCAAGCTACAAACAATACCATCTTACTTATATAATGTTCATTCCAATTTATGTTGGAGGGGAAAATAGCCTGGACTCTCTTACCTAATCAGGTTGGAGTTATAGTCATGGCACCCAAGTGGTTTCAGGGGTTAAAAAAAAAAATACACACACATACACACACACACACACACACACACACACACACACACAGTATATAAATGTATATTTTTTGGTTTATATTTATATTTTTATGTTATATAAATACTTTCATTTTTATGTTATATAAATATATGTGTGTGTATATATATGTATATGTATAAGTATATGTGTGTGTATATATATATATATATATATATACACATAGTTTTTCCTGTTTACAAGGTAAGATGACTTCCTGTTAAATAATAAGGCATTTCCACATCAATTACCTCTTTACAACTGGCTACCAAGGAAAGCTGCAGGAGTTGGGGCTCATACATTAAAGAATAAAATAGTTTAAGAGAAAAAATCAGCCATTGTTAAATTTGGCAGGAAAATGTGGGCTTATCCACCAAGGAAAGTGGATGTCACTTTTTATCTTGAAAAATCAAAACAAAATGATGGTTCTTTGGAACAAGCTGAAAAAGAAATAAAACATTTTGTAATCTGGAGATTCTGAAACCCCCACAAGTTGGACATGGCAAATAACCTCTCTAATTCTTACAGTATTTTATAGTAAATACTTCACTCAGTGGGCTTTTGTGAAGATTGCGTGGTATGTGGTTAAAAACAAACAAAATAAACCTTGGCAGAATATTAACTGTTTTGAAGATCATTGTTATTATTTTTGTCAATAATAGGGATGGACGAACTCGTACAATTCACCTACCAAAGACCCAAGGAAAACACCTAGAATCCATAAAAGGTAAGGTTCTTTACCTTGCTGCAACAAGGAAGAGAGAAATAGTGTGGAGAGTACATCCAGAGGAACCCTGGGGCATTCTGATGAGAGCAAGTTAGTATAGACTGAATGATTTTTGTTATAATAACAGTGTTATTGAGATATCATTCACACACCATAAATTTGACCCTTTAAAGAATCTAATTCAGGGGGTGCCTGGGTGGCTCAGTGGGTTAAAGCCTCTGCCTTCGGCTCAGGTCGTGATCCCAGGGTCCTGGGATGGAGCCCCACTTGGGGCTCTCTGCTCAGCAGGGAGCCTGCTTCCTCCTCTCTGCCTGCCTCTCTGCCTACTTGTGATCTCTGTCTGTCAAATTAAAAAAAAAAAAAAAAAGAATCTAATTCAGTGCATTTTAGTATATTCAACAAGTTGTGCAATGATTATTATCTGATGTCGGATCATCTTCATTAATCTAATATTAAACACTATGACCAGCAGTAGTCAGTCCCCACATTCCACTACATCTAAACTCTGGCAACCACAAATTTGCCTCTGTCTCTGTGGATCTGCCTATACTGTTCCTTTCTTACAAATGGGATCATGCAATTTGTGGATCTTTTTAATTTTTTTTTGTAACTAGCTCCTTTCATTTAATAGGAGTTTCAAGGTCCATATATGCTGTAACATGTCTCAGTACTTCATTCCATTTTACTGTAATATCCTATTGAATGGATAAATAATTTGTTTTTCCACTTATCAGTTGATGATAATTTGTTTTTTTTCTGCTTTTTAGTTATTACAAACAATGTTGCTATGACCATTCACGTATAGATTTTTGTGTGAACATATGTTTTTAATTCTCTTGAGTAAAGATCTAAGAATAGAATTGCTGGGTGTTAAAATAACTCTAACATTTTGATGATTTGTCAATCTGTTTTTCATCCACAGTGACTGCCTCATTTTACAATCCCACCAGTAATGTAAGAGGATTCTAATTTCTCCACCTACTTAAAACACTTGCTTATTATCTATTTGTTTTTTGTCATCCTACTTTGTGTGAAATGGGATCTCATTGTGGCTTTGATTTACATTCTGCTTATGACTAGTCATTTTGAGACCATTTTCATGTGTTTAGCGGCCATTTGTACATTTTTCCATGGAGTAATACCTATTCACAACTTTTGTCCATATGCTACTGGATTTTTTATCTTTGTATTACTGAGTTTTTAGAGTCTTTATATATTCTAGATACCAGTTTATTACTAGATACCAGTTTATTACTAGATACCAGTTTATTACTAGATGCATGATTTGCAGTATTTTTCCTATTCCACAAAGTTTTTTGTTTGTTTGTTTTTACAGTTTTATTGAGCATACACCAACATACCATCACCACAATCAAAATAATAAAAACATATCTACCATCTCCAGAAATTTTCTTATGCCTCTTTGGGAGGGTGTGCATATGTGTATGTGTGTTAAAAACACTTAACGTAGGATTTATCTTCTGTACAAATTTTTAAGAGTGCAATCTGATGCTGTTATCTGTTGTTTTTTTTTTTTGTCAATGCAGTTCTTTTAAGCAAAAATGTCGTTAATTTGATGAATCCTATTTATTTACTTATTTAGGCTGCTTGTGCTATTTGTGTTATATCTAAAAAGGCATTTCTTAATTCAGAGTCATGAAGATTGCTCCTATGATTTCTTCTGCCACATTGCGGAACTCACTAGTTGTAATAAATAGTTTCTCCCAAGTTTGCATGTGTGCATGCACACGTGTGTGTGTGTGTGTGTGTGTGTGTGTGTGTGTGTAACTCAGCATTTTCTGTACACAAGGTAATGTTATTTGAGAATAGGGATAATTTCACGACTTCCAGTATGGGTGCCATTTATTTAATTTTCTTGCCTAATAGCTCAGTCTGGAACCTCCAATATAGTGCTGGATAATGGGGGTGAGTGTGGACATCTTCTCTTTCCAAACATAGGAGAAATGCTTTCAGGCTTTCATCATTAAATAATGTTAGTTGTGGATTTTTCATAGGTGCCCTTGTCTTCTATTCTAGTTTGGTGTTTTTATCAGGAAAAGATGTCGGATTTTCTCAGATGTTTTTTTCTGAATCTCTTGAGATTATCATATGGATTTTGTCCTTTATTCTATTACTGTGGTATATTACACAGGTTAATTTTTGTATGTTGAACTAATCTTACATTCCTAGGAAAGGCTCCCTGGCTGTGGTATATAAATCATTTTACATATTGCTGGATTACGTTTGCCAGTATTTTTGCTGAGGAATTTTGCTTTTATAGTCATAAGAGATAATTGGTCACTAGTTTACTTCACTTGTGGTACTATTGCTTGTTTTGGTAACAGGGTAATACTGTCATCATAAAATGAACTGGAAAATAATTCATCTTTTTCCATTTTTGGAAGCATTTCTGAAGTATGGGTGTTATTTTTTAATCAAACATCTGGTAGAATTCACCAGTGAAGTCACATGGCCCTAGGCTCATCTTTTTGAAAACAAATAATTTGTTAAAATTCAATCTATTTATTTGTTAAAAGTGTACCTTATTTAATTTTTTATCTGCAATTGCTCTTAGTATTTTCTTATAGATTTTTTTTTTGTTGTTTAAGTTTCTGTAAGGTCATTAATAATGTCTCCCATTTCATTCATGACTTGAATCTCCTCTACATTTTTTTGGGGGGGTGGGGTTAGTCTAGTTAAAGATTTTTCAGTTTTGTTTGTTTGTTTGTTTGTTTTCTGAAGAACCAACTTTTGGTATTATTGATTTCTATCTATGCAGTTACGTTGGCTGTGCTCTTTATTTCTTCATGTGGATTAGAATTATTATCCAGTATTCTTTCATTTTAGCTTAAAGGACCCCAATTTGTATTTCTTGTAGAGCAGGTCTGCTAGCAAAAAATTCTCAGATTTTGTTTATCTGGAAATCTCCTATTTATACCATAATTTTAGAAGGGTAGTTTTGTTAGATTAGAATTCCCAGCCAATGATCTTTTATTCATTGAGTTCTTTGAATATATCATCCCACTGTCTCCTGCCCTCCATGATTTATATTTATTTCTTTATATATATGTAATATATACAATTATATATTATAATAACATACAATATATGATCATATTAATTACATAATAATATATTGTATATGCATATATGATATATAATTATATTAATTATATGATATATAATATATAATGTATAATATATATTACATATATAATACCAGTATATACTTATAATATGTGTGTATTTTTTTTTTGCATAAGATGCAAAAACTTACCACTTCTTAAAACTCTTCACAAGAGTAGTAGTAAACAGTAGCAACACATGATTTCTCAAGAAAGGGAATTGCCAATCTTAGTGAATATTCCATGTGTAATGTCTCTTATTTAGTGGAATAGTCTTCCTTTGAGGGCCGATTTAATGTTGGTAGAGGATGAGGAAATTCTGCTCTCTTAAAGGTGAGTTCAACTTTTACTCTGGATTAATGTATAAAACTACATTCCTCATAAGCTTACAAGGAATGGGTTATGGATTCCTGAGGTTATAGTTAGTGGCTGCCCTGTTCTTTAATGAAGAGTGTTGTGCAGTGAGGTGTTACTGCCCTGTAGTGTTAAGAAAACCCCAAATTATCTAATTAAAAAAAACTGGACTCAATATTGAGATTTTCTAGATTTGTTCTATCATTTATTGAGCACATGCTATGGGTCAGTTATAATACTAGCCATTTAGCATATGTCATCTTATTTAATCATTGCTACACCTCAATGCAGCAAGCAAACTTTGAAATCCCAGTGTTATACAAAATAACTTACAGAGTTTAAGTAAGTTTTTTTTTTTTGTTTTTGTTTTTTAATTAATCTAGCACTGCAGGGAGCACAGCTCCATTTTGGACTTCTAAGCCTCAAGAACTGTAAGGGAATACATTTCTATTGTGTTTAAAAAAAAAAGAATAACACTGTAAGAATAATAGCCAAATAAATAAAAAGAATTAAAAAATAATCTAGAAAGTAAAAGAGCTATGATTCAAAATGAAATCTGATTCCAAATTGTTTCTATCAAAACAATGTGGCAATTTCTACCTAGAGCCACAGTCTGTTATTGCAACTGTAGAAAGAACAGTCAGCTCACCTGGGATAAAGTAGCAAATTCAGAGGCTTCGTCACACTGGCTGACCTGACATCTGAATTGTTTCCGATTATGAGATGGAGACTCAAGGACTAAAATGAGTGAGCGAATAATGTGGGAATAGTAACAAAGGCCAAAGTAGAAAAAGTGTAACTTTCTGGTTGAAGGGGTAAAACATAAGATTCAGGCACTGTAGATAAGGCGGTGGCTAGTGGCAAAGATGATGAAGCAGAAGGCAACGGATTAAAAAAGAACAAAGTGAGAAAATCCAAGGTTAATTAAGATTCACAAACATCTCTGCAGAAGCTTTGTGTTCACTGCACATATGTTGTGATTGTGGATTGCTGAGTGGAAAAGGCAGATTTAGAAGAATACAATTCATAAGTAAATGAACATTGAGAAAAATTATCCTCCAGATTCAATTAATTGAATGGGCTTAGGTTATCA
Source organism: Enhydra lutris kenyoni (assembly GCF_002288905.1). Taxonomy (NCBI): domain Eukaryota; kingdom Metazoa; phylum Chordata; class Mammalia; order Carnivora; family Mustelidae; genus Enhydra; species Enhydra lutris. The sequence continues at coordinate 101,348,519 of NW_019154085.1, forward strand.
TGCATATGAAATTTTTATTCCAAAATTAGCATGCCTTTTTGAAGAGCTAGAGAGGGAACCATTTCATAGATTCCTTTTGCAAAGTGGTTATATTTTCTGAACTAACCAAATTCTCTGTCTCTCTCTGTATCTCTCTGAATAATCTAAGAAAATATGATTTATTAATTTTTTAAAATTATTTAGTGCAAGATAAATGAGTTTCCTGAAATGAGCAACTGTAACACCTGCAACTGAGAGGATTTCTTGAAAAAATTGTGACATATAGCCCTTCAAAATTGTAGACAAAACATTCCTGAAATTTGAAACTACATGCTACTTCCTTGATAAGCAATATGATTCAACAATCCACTCTTATGTTAGCAGAAGATTTGTACTAGTGAATTTTAAAAATTTATTGCAACTTTTTACCAGTGAAAAATACTAAAACACGGAGTGGTTTTCATCAGTCATCACAGTGAGTTTAAGTTTATTTTCTCGGAAGGAAGCAGTGCGTGTTCTGAAGGATTGATGAAGTTGGGAAGACTGAAATGACTAGAACAGACATTTGACCCCACACCCAATACATCCTAAATCATCACTTCTGTTTGGGAGTTAACAACTTATCTTTTCAAATGCCCAGGTTAACATCTAGCCATCTTCACATTAAGAGGAATTGGGAGGTTGGCATGGCAACAGAGTGAAATGTATAGGACACAAAACTGACTCAGCAAAACACAGATCTGAAATTATTCTGACCAGCAGAGGTTACTGAAAAGTGTCTTCCATGGTGGTTTCTTTCTATACCGGACCATTTTTTAAATTTATGGGCCTCAGTGTATATATACTTTGGGTTTATTTTAAGAGTACTGCTTGATAGTTTTAAGTTATTTTTGTGTCCAAGTGGTATAGACAATTATGTATTTGGTAAATACTTAGTAAAAACTATTTCTTGTCATGGTGTAGAACAGTTAAAAAGAGTCCATTTGAAGTGACGTGACTAGGGTAGAAAAAATGTAAAATGAATAAAAATGGCCTGCCTGCCTTGTCTAGGGACAGAACAAGCATCCGCCCATGTGGAATAATTTGAGAATTGATAAATGGGTTTCTCCAGTACTCTTCTGTTCATTATGGTGACTAAAATTCTAAACATTCAGAATCATGGACTCAGAGAATTGTGTATTTTCAGTGACCTTAGACGTCCATTAATCCGCCTCTGTCATTTTAACAATGAAAAAACAGAGACCCAGAAAAGTGAAGCAAATTTGTGTAGGTCATATAGCCAATCTTTAGCACAACTAAGCCATCGATTAAGTATTACCAACTCCCATTATTATATTCTGAAAGTATGTGGCAAGTGAAGCAGTTATTTGCTAAAATGAGATCTGTTATACTTATTATCCTCCAAAATGACCAATATCACTAACACTATTCTCTGCTCCTTGTTGCCATCCCTTTGTTACAATTTAATTTGATATAAGTGCATCCTTCTTATGCCTCAAGATCTCACTGAACTTCATCCTGGCTTACTCGATACTCTGTTAAACAATTCAGCAGATCATCTCTGTATATGTGGTGATGTCTCTCCTTTGTTATTTACCAGACATTGTCAGATGACATTTCTTGAACTGTTATCTTACAATTTTGTTTACCTGAACTTAGAAATTGGTCTTGGTGTCACAATATTGTAAAATATAAGGACTTAGAGTCTGCATTCATTATCTTTTTAGGGTAGCATGCTAAACATGAGAAAATGGATATGTAGAGATATGAAGTTACTATGGTTGCAATATTGAGATTAGATTGAAAAGGAGCAAATGTAGATGTAAAGAAGACCAAATAGATGGTTTAATTTATCCATTTGTCGATATATATATATATATATATATATATATATTAGATATTACTATGCTTTTTTACCTACTTATTTCTTTTATTTTAAGTTTTTTTTTCAGCATAACAGTATTATTTTTGCACCACACCCAGTGCTGCATGCAATCCATGCCCTCTCTACTACCCACCACCTGGTTCCCCCAACCTCCCACCCACCACCCCTTCAAAACCCTCAGATTGTTTTTCAGAGTCCACAGTCTCTCATGGTTCACCTCCCCTTCCAATTTCCCTCAACTCCCTTCTCCTCTCTAACTCCCCTTGTCCTCC